>NC_048418.1:24116557-24152698 GCF_013103735.1 Etheostoma cragini | reverse complement strand
CCCCAACCCCATCCCCATCAATACACATTCAGGGCCAGAGAATACAATACACGTCAACCATAGTGGTGCATCAATTAAACAAGTCTCCACCCGGTTTCTTAGACCCCGTGAATGAAAGGTGGATCCAGTGGTTTCCCTGATAACCCCAATGGTCCACAGAACGTTTCTTCTGACAGCTCAGACCTCAGTCCAAGATGGTAACAGCTTTCAATTATTTAAATATCAGAGACACAAAGCACAGGATGATAATGGAGAGATTCCCTGTTCGAAAAGATGACAGGAAGTGATCGGTGTTCCCTAAGACCCACTTGTACTCCCACAATGGAGTAATCAGATCAGTGCTAGTTCAGTACATGTTCCCTAAAAAAACAAAAAGAAAAACACAGCAACTATCACTGAAACTGACGAGTCTCCTATGCAGCAGATACCTTGTGTAGATCTGATATGTGGTGCTAGCCTGCAACCATAAACTTAGTTGTTGTACTTTTACAGATCTACACACAGGGTCTATTACTAGTTATTCAAACGTGATGTTAGTATCCTTAATGCTGGCCTGTAGAAGACAGTTAATAATAATGAAGACACACAAACTTACATTTTATACCCTTATTACACTTTGGATGCTTTGTACAATAGTGCTGAACTTAAGACCTGCTTTTTTCATGCTTGATCTGATATATAAATGTGTAAATATACTGTATACAACAGTACTGTGTGTAGTGTGTATGCATGTGTGTTGTGTTTGAATGTGTGCGAGTGTGTTTATGTACGCGTGTGAGGACGTGCAAAGGTGTGTGTGTGTGTGGTGGAACCTGCACCACACCAACAGTGAGAGGCTCTTGTGTGGCTCGTGTCAGACGTTAGGCGTGCTGCCACCCATAGGAGAGCTCCTGTACATGTAGGGCCACAGAGGTTAAACACAGCTATAGCAGGCATGGTGCCACGTCCCGGCACCCGATCTGGGTCAGAACATCGACACGCATGGTTCGGAAAGGAACAACCCATGGCTCCACACTACGACAAACACGTCCAGGATTAATTACATCAGGACAAAAACGCTAGAAAGAAATGTGCATAAGAACAGGAGGATGACTAACCCTGCTGATGAGTGCAAGACTGGGAAAACTATCCGTCATGTAAGACTACAAGTTAACCGGCATTACACAAAAGCTTCTTCTAAGTCAGACATAATCATCATTAGTTCCATGAACTCTGCAGCTACTTTTTATCCATATACCTTTAGAGCCAATCTCCAAAAGTTCACCAGAAGAGATTACAAATTATTCACAGACCATGACCGCTGCACTCCCAGACTAAACGGTAGATTTTGCATTCAGGAAATACACTTGTTTGATTTTTTTTGTTGAGGGTTAGATGAGAAGAATGATGCCACTCTCATGTCTGTACGCTAAATATGAAACTGCAGCCAGTGGCTGGTTAGCTTAGCTTGGCGTTAAGACTGGAAGCCGATGGCCCGGCTGGGTACAAAGGTAACGAAATCCACCGGCCGGCACTTCTAAAGTTCACATAACCAAATAACACATTGCAGTAAGAAAGTGAAAAGGACTATTTACCAAAGTGCCAAACCATTCCTGTGAATTTGACTTAATCCTGCTGTTACACAGTCAGTGCCGTCTGCCCAGCCTCTAAAAGTCCCACGTCAGTAAAAACTGAGCTCCAGCCTTCGTTTCAGAGCCAACTGACCCAAAGTGACGGTGAAATTGCTTCGTAAACCTGCAATTCTAGCTGTTCTACTAATGCCAAAATATTGTTCAACCACACCATCGTTCTTTATCATAAGTATGTAGGACTGGATGGGGGAAAGCAATACAGAGGGATAAAAAGAATTCCCTTTAAGTTGCTGCTGCAGTTCTGTGGACAGGTAAAGGCTAAAGCTACAGCCAGGAAATAAAGTGGAAGCTGGCCATTATGTGATCTCTACAGTCAAAAATAATGGAGAGGAAAGTATGAGACGCCCGACAGCCATACAAGCTATGCCAGTATTCCAGACTAGTCCTTAAGTATCCACTGTATCCAGAGATGGACCCCCAAACCACACATATAAAGTAGGTTAGTTTTAGCTGGACAACTTGGGAAATGCCCTGGCAGTCAGATGGATATCCATAAACAGGTAAACAGGGAGTGGAGGAGTGGGACGGCACATGCTTGACCAGTGTTAGTCCACTGGAGAGAGAACTGGTCAAGCTGTGGAGGTATTTTTTTTTCAAACATAGCCTACACGCGCAATAATGAAAAAACCAAAACAAAAAACAATATTGATAAGTCTCAAGCTTCCTCCACTTGCAGCTGTCCAAGTCATTAGGATGTCCTTCATGTCTTCCATCACTGCCACACACACACACACACACACACACACACTCACAAACATGTGCACGCATGGAGATATGAACTCAACACTTACAACCGTAACTCATACATTCACTAACACGTCATACTTTAAAATTACAGTACATCTGTGTGCCTTTTCTGGACAAAGCACATTGCCGTTACTTCTTAATTCATGTTAGTGACACGTGTCAAAGCTGCAATTCATATACTCCCCTACCTTAAAAACCAGATGTGTAAAGTTATAGAATCCAGGTTCTTGTTTTTAGTGTTTTGCCACACGCCACCATACAGATACAGCTACTGATATATTAAAAACTGTTCCCACCTTTTGGACAGGACATTATCCGTAAAGGTGTGCTGATTCAAAGACACACAGATGTGAGAAAAAAATCACATATTGTTTTAGAACAATTTCTCACCCATTTGTTGCAAACGTGCTCACTCGGTCTCCCACACATGCGTACGCACATACGTCCCATTCACACAACTGCAGAGAGGCTGTAGTTTTCTCAGGCATGCTGGGCAGCAAGGTCCTGGTTGATGAAGCGCCGTAGCCTCTCCAGGTACTGACTGTAAAGCTCAATGTCGTTGTGACCGGCCCCCTCCACCCAGAGGGGCTCCACGGCCTTGGGACAGCGCTCAAACAGGGCGAGGCCGTGGGAGAAGTCGATCACCTCGTCCTCCGTACCGTGGATGATCAGCACCGGAGAAGGGATCTTTGACACCTTCTCTATGCTGGAAGAAAAATGTTAATAAAAGGTCATTAATGCACTAATAAGGCAATTTTACACTATTGACGAATAATAAATAATGAAAAGGTGCATTTCCGTCAACATTTGGGAAAGATTAAAATGATATTAAACCTCCGTCTGTCTTTTGCATGTATGAAGTACTAGAGACTCAGACTTGAGTAAAAGTACAAGTGACTTGAGTAGAAGTTGAAGTGCTCTTTAAGCGCCATACTTAGGGAAAGTACTAGAGTAGTCAACATTTTTTGTACTTAAATATTGCAAGTAGTTTATTTTAAAATGTACTACTCAAAGTATTGTGTTATGCAGTTATTAAAGAAAGCAGTCAAAAGTTTGAATATCACATTGGTTATATTATTTTTTTGTATAGTGCTTTTGAAATAAAAAGGAAACTTGTTCTGGAGAGAATATAATTACTCTGAGCTGAGTTTTCCTAGTAAAACCCTTACAGCTCAGGATGCTGCAAATGTTGGCATATTATGAAAATGGCTGGTGGATTTAAGACAACAAATTATTTATTGAATGAATCCATTTTGAACATCTGTGTCAGTGGCTTGTTTACCTTGACATTGTTAATTTCCTATCCTGGCCCGGGACAAACATTCATCCAGTTTGATAAAGGACTTATTGAGCTTTAACTTATCATTAAACTTACAGTGGGGCTCAAACATTTGGGAGCCCCAGGTAAAAATGTGTATTAATGTGCATTAAAAAGCCAAGAAAACATCTCTAAAAATCTCCAGAAGGCATCAAATGCCAGATTAGACATTTGTGTAATATGTCACAAAAAGTCAAAATAACAGAAAACAAAAAAAGGCGTCTGCTAAAGTTTGGGCCCCCTGCAGAGTTCTAGCATGCAAAATATAGATTTTGTGTGAAATGTCACTTTCAATTTTTTTAAAAGAACATTGCATTTAAAACGTTGATAACACAGAAAATCCACCTACCATACATCTGTTAGAGCACTTACTTAGGGAATGCATCAAAGCAGTATGTTTTCTTGGTGTCGGGGAAAGCCACCCTCATGCCAGAGGTGAGAGGTGAGTGGAGGACCACAGCAGCACACTCGAACCGGGATGCCAAGTCTACTGTAGGCACCGTGCCGATGCTCTGTCCATACAGGATGATGTTCTCAGGGCTGATGCCGTACCTGAGACGACACACACAGATTTCAGTTCAGAATTTCAAAAAAGTGCCTTTCATTCTGTAAGTATGAGTGCAAACTGATTGACATGCAGTTTGCAAGTGTGTACGTTTCTATATGCAGAATGAGTGCAGTGTGCAGTAAGCCTTTCAGTCCAGCACAGAAATCACTAACTCTATGTTTCATGTTAATAATACACAAAGTTGGAAAGAGAACACCATCAGCAAAAAAAACATGAAATGTAATAATTATTCCAAACACCGACACCGCATATTACCCAACCTTTTTAAAAACTATCTTAAGCCCAGAATCAAGGACTTTGCGAGTAATTTTGGATTTTGTTATAACACGAATGTTTGCTGTCTTAACGTTTTGGTGATCAAATTATTTTTTCTTTATACATATAGACAATAAACTGTCACAAACAATTACAAACAATACACTGAGACGAAGAACATGTCCCATGACCAACAACCAAAAAATAGGAATAATTACACAGAGGAAAGACAGGAGGGAGGGAGACAAAACAACACACGGCGAAACAGACACACACAAAACACATACATAAACACACACACACACACAAGCACACACAAGCACACGCTGTCAAGGTGATCTGAAGACCGCAAGGTTGAATGAGTTATCTAGCTGCTTGCTGCTACGTCCACGTGCGGATAGAAAGGTTGTATGGTGGTTTCCAACGGGTTAAAGCACAGTTTGGTTTCGTTGGCGTCTGGAGACCCTGGTCTGTCTACAGAGACCGCGTTTTTTACAATGTGTTCAAGGGACAGGCAGCTAGCAGATAGGGAGGAGATGATAGCTGTATGTGACAAAAAATGTTGTAGCCTAGAAAATGTGAGATTGCTTAGGCACCTTTAAGTCTTATTATTTGCCACCTCGGAATTTTACGTTTCTCCTGACATTAGGCTCATTAACCATGCAGTCAGCAGATAAACAAGAGGAATACTGTTCAGAAAATTAGATGCTGAGGCTTCATGCAGAGCACAGTTTGCGACAGCCAATCATCAGTCTGTCAGATACAGAGCCATTGTTTAGATTTGATTTGACTGGCTGATTGTCAGAGAGAGGGACTGTGGTCAGCAGGGACAACGTTTGAATATAACTGATCCAACCAAATGTTCTGTTCAAAAAAAATGTACTGACCGGTGATCCAAGTGGCCCCTACAGAATTATCATCAAAAGACACTTTAACTGGCACATGGTGCTTATTGGCTGTTTATTTTGGATCTTGTGTGGATGGGAATGGACGTTTTTTGCCTGCTTACCGAGAACGCAGGGCATGCCAGGCAGCATCAATGTCCGCGTATAGGTTCTTCTCAGAGGGCTTGCCAGTGCTAACACCGTAGCCGGAGTAATCGTAGGAAAAGATGTTGCAGTTGATGCGTGTGCCTAAGCCGATGTAGAAGCTGCTCATCTGGCCCAGGTCCACTGCATTGCCATGGGAAAACAACACTGTAAACCTGAGACACAAAGGAGGAAGAAGAAAGATCAAGGAAGTAAGGCAGCTGGCTGAGGTAAGCAGGGACACTGCTGAACTGAGAAGCCCTAAGTTAATGGAATAACATGGGCTAGAACTGTATGACTGAGAGAAATATATTTGTATTTGGTTCCATCAAAAAACAGGCAAGCTCTCCAATTAAAAGTACACATACTTCAGTCTAAAGGTGTTTAGAGGATGGTGTGTGTCTCACCTAGCATTGGGGGCACAGCGGATGTACATGCACCCCACCCTGTTCCCTCGGCTAGATCTGGTCAAGAATACATCCGTCACATCCAGCTCTCTCTGTGAATACTGGAACTCTGCTCTCTCTGTGAGATGAAGCTTCCACCTGCCCTCGCTCCAACCACTGCCACCTGCTCCTCCTGCTGCTGCTGCTGCTCCTGCACCACCACCTCCTCCTCCACCACCACCACCACCTCCACCTCCACCTCCGGCACCACCTCCGCCTCCTCTGTCACTTCCACTACTAGTGCCCTGCCGGGAACGGAGTCCTGGGGCTCCAAGAGAAGGCTGAGCAGCCCCGGAAGTGGACCCAGAAGCAGCTCCAGCTCCAGAGCTTGGATCTGTGTCAGGGAGAAGGGCGTAGGTGGGCTCTGGAGGGAGGAAAGCCAGTTTGGCAGCAATGCGGCTGGGGCAAGGGGGGCAGCAGAACAGACAGCATAGCTCTCGTATGGACAGACCGTTCATCGTCTGGTGGAAAAGACACGGCAGATGTAAATAAGGTCAGCATTCAGGAAGCAAAACCTTTTACCTTTGATTCAAAGCGGGGGTCCCTTAGTGTTTTATGGTGGAGGTGCACCGCCTCGCCTAAAACAAAGAATGCCTCCACTGTCATCGGAAGAAAATTATTAATTTTAATGAAATATAATATCATGCTTAATATGCTTCAGGGAAATTAGCAGTGCCACAACATCACACAGCAAATGCTAAATATTTAATAAATGAGGGAAATGTTTTAATCGTCATCTAGTAACTATCTGGATTAGGAGTTGTGATGCAGCTCAGCAGATGTTTTACTGATCTATCCCATCCTATGTTTGCTACGCAGTTAGATAGATAGATAGATAGATAGATAGATAGATAGATAGATAGATAGATAGATAGATAAACTTTATTAATCAAAAATCTGTAATAATCTGTTATTAATCATGGCAGATCGCTGCAATCTAAGGGGGGAAATTATGTTTATCCAAGTTAGGAGGGGCAGAGATAAACATCCACTAACCAATTTCCTGGGGGAAACCCTCCACAGATACCCTGCTATGAACGTACCTGGATTCAAAATTCCCTGGGTCTTGAAATGAACTGGCACACAACGGTGCCAAGGTCTTCTGGTCTAGTGACTGAGCCAGCAGGATCTTCGTTAAAAAAAGAAATAACAGATTAAAATGGCTCTACATATTGTTCATAACAAGGTATAGTCACACATGCCTAGTTAGCCTGGTATTTAATGTAGCTCTTCCTAGACCTATTTTGTGCTGATAAAAAATGACATAGTATAACTACTAAGAAGCCCAAGATATTATTCTTGCTTTATCATATATAGCAGTTGGAATTAAATTATAATTACACATGCACTGGACACAGCTGTGAGGAAGATATACATCTGACTCAAAGACAAAAGACAACAGATTCATTATCAGGGTTAAAGGCGTCAGGTGTTATTGTCATAATTGCCCAGCTCCTGTAGTGTAACCCCCTAGCTTTTATTAGGGCGGAAGTGATATGCAATTAATGAATCCATATACTAAGGCTGTAAATTCTTATCGCGGGATTAAAGTGATTCAGCTGCCCTGATGTGATCATGGACAAGGGTGACTGAGTGTACCGACACCTCGACACTGAGAGCGACTGATATGCTATAGGTAACGTTAGCTAACGTGAATTAACAACGAAATCAACCTCTAACGTCAGCCAGTGATGTGGGCACATAAGGGGGGAGAATTTTGACACGGCATACATACATACAACATACACATGACTGCTGTTATAAGGCAATGTCCACTGCACAGGTTTATGCCAGCTAACAGTCAAGATAGTATCACTTATCGTTAGCAACCAGCTAGCGGCGGCGGCTAGCTCGCAACAACGCTAGCCGCAAAGCTAGCTACTTACCGAATCCCAGGAGGTTGGCAAGCAGGCTGGTGTGCCCCTATATGGACAGAGAAGCGGCACAAGACTTCGAAAACCTATCTTGTGTCTTGACATGGATGGTTTTACTCAAGTGTACTATCAGTTGTCGGGGGCTAGCTAGCTGAAATTCATAGCAACCAGATTTTTTTTTTTTACTACTGTGTCGACTAAATCCGGAAGTGACGTAAGGCACATTCATTTTTCAAAATAATGTTTATTGTTTGCAAAACGGTTAAAAATAATGGGGAAGTCTGTGAATGAATTATTTTAAACTATATCACAGTTTTGTTTCCGTAAGGGTTATTAATAGCTAACACATACTTATAACGTTAATAGACCCCCATGACTGTGGCAAATGTTTACCCCACTTTTGGGATATTATGCATGTGTTGTGATATTTAAAATGTAGGTTAACGCTGAATATTCTTGTGTTTATTGTTATATATGTGACCCAAACCTATTGATGCTTGTATGTAACCCTTGTGCTTAAAGGTGCCCTGCCACACGCAAGCTATTTCATTACTTTGTAGTGATGTCTGAAGTTCTACCTTGGACTCTGTAACATTTTTTTATGGAAAAAAACGCCTTGGTTACCTTGTTTCAAGCCATTCTAGAGTAGTATAGAAAGCCTGCAGGAAGACTCAGCTAGATTTGTGCCAGTTCTCATTAATATTCAACCAGCTAAGCTGCTTGACTCTGAATGGCTAACAGCTAGCCAATGAGAGTCTGGCTATCAGCATCCTTTACCCCGCTCATGAATAGTAATGAGCTCAGGCAACATGACGTCAGACTGGCCGGCTGTTGTGATTGGCCTCATTTCTCCTCTTGTTTCAGAAGAGGTAGCAACTCATCTTCACATTCACCACATAACACATGAACACAAGGACCTGACATATTTTTTTTAAAAAATGTTAGTAAACACAGTTTTGTATGGCAGGGCACCTTAAAAATATTTGATAAAACCCATGTGGCCCCAGCCTGGCCCCTCCATTTGAAATGGTCTAGAACCTCCACTGCAAGATAGCATATATATATATAAATTATGTAAACCCTATACAGAGCCTGAACAAGTTGCCTGTACTGATCATTTACTCAAGTAGAAACAGAAATACCAGTGTGTAAAATATTCAATTATAAGTAAATGTCCTGCATTATTCAGAACTAGGCTACTTCTGTAATAGCCCTCTACTAAAATAATGCATCATATTTTAGAAGGTGTGCAATCAATTTAATGGGGTAAAAAGTTTTTAAAAAAGTCCCCCTGAAATCTAGTAGGCCTACATTAATTAGAAGTATAAATTAATTACCCTAAAAATTACTATTAGCATACTAAAGTATGAGTAGGCTACCTCCAAATATTTGATCATTCTCATAAAGAGTGCTGATGTTTTTCCTCATCTTTATAACGCATTACTATTTGTTATATTATATTGTCATTCTTAGGTTTTATGCAATGTAACTTTCTGGAATTTCAATCGCTTGATACAGAATGTGGTGTGTGTGTGTGTGTGTGTGAGAGAGAGAGATAGAGAGAGAGAGAGAGGTTCTCTATTCATCATTGATCCACTGCAGGACTGGGTTTCAGGGGCTGTGAATTATGGGCCCCTGCTGTCACTGTGACTGCTCTGCGTTGGGCATTTCACCTCGCCACCGTAAATTTGAAAAGGGGATTACATTAAGCTGACTACTGATTTTAAAGCCGTATGTGCAGACAACTGGCAGTTTCCCCTGAGAAGACTTAATATCCTACAGCCCGCAATTGCAGGATTTGGGATTTTACAGGGGTCTGAACGAGGCTACCGGGAAATAAAGCGTTTTGTGCATCACAGAAAACCCCAATAGGTTGCTGTTTACGCATTTACACTACGGACTCTTTTTTTCTCCAGGAACAAAAAAAAAAACGTTTCGTAGTTGACTGGGCGTTCTGGACGCGCACGGTAAACGGTGATGATACGGCAGCGCGCAGGGAGCGTAGAGGGAAGACAGGTGAGGTGCGGCTGAGGAGCTGCTCTTACATTTCAGAGAGGCTTTGGATTCCGAGAGCCGTGGTATCCGGATCCCTTTTCTCCACAGAGAGGAAGAAGAGCGACCGGAGAGCGCGAGTTGGCGACTGGCACCTTCCTCCGCTCCCTACCTGGCCATCTGGTGCGGTGAGTGTGCCAAATGGTGGGATTGAGAGATGGGGATGTGTGAAGGAGACGGGGTGCGGATGGGATGAACAGGTAGGCTTTATAGGCATAACATGTGCGCAATTGTTGTAGCCTACTGCCACTAAACGAAATGCTGCATTATCACTCCTCTGAGTTAGCCATTAGATGTGTGTGTGTGTGTGTGTGTGTGTGTGTGTGTTTGGCCTGGACCTCTGTGGACCGCTCTTTGTGTCTGCTATAAGTTTTATGCGTTATTTGCATATTATGTGCATGTCTTTGTTGCATATCACTCCATATTCTTCTTCTTTCACGTGTTGCATGGGCTTGTTATTCCTTCACGTAGATTTGAAGTGATGTCACAGCAAAAAGAGCCATTCTTGCACATTAGAACTGCATTGCAAGGAGGAGCACAAAGCCTGATTGAAATTCTTAGTTAGACCAAGACCCCTCGTGTAAATCCATGATGTTTTTATTTAATGTTTGCCCAAGACTAAAGGTCACATGTGATCATTTGGAAGCCATAAAGTACATTGAATGTGTCATTACTCACTCACAGTAGAGAGACAGGAGGGGCATGATGAATGCACGGGAGGGATTCATATTCAATGGAATTCAGTTAAGGTTGTGTATTTAACGATTTAGACTTAGATGACCAATATCTGTCTCTTAGCATTTTACTAGACAGCTGGCATCACGACTGACAATAACTGGAGAATACTCTAAAAACTCTCAAATATATCCTTTGTTCAAATGTGTTTTGCACACTTAGGCCACAATAACTTGTCACCTAAATTGCCCATAACTACACTGCACACTCCCAACCTCCATGGCCCAAAGTTAAAAGCTCAGTCACTGGCGTCCCAGCTCTTACTGAAGTGATTTAGTAGTTATACGTAATTCATTGTTTACAACATCATCCTTCACACTAAGAGCTATCAAGCTCAACAGAAAGACTGTAACAGCTCCCAGCTGCTGCTTTTTATGTTTGTGTTTCTGTGGGAGTTGAAAGGCAAAAAGAGATGGTTGAAGACAAAAAATAGAAGGTGAGGGAGACAGAAACAGACAGGGGATACAAAGGACAACGTGTGGTAGGTAGCAGTCTGGCATATATGCTGCAGGGGGATAGGTAGAGGATGTAAAAGACTCAAAAAGAAATGATGGAGCAGAAAGCTCAGAGCAAACGAGCGTTGAGGGAGAGGGGCTGCAGACAGCAGTCTGAGCGGGTGTGAATGGTCTCCCTGTTATCCCTGCTGCCCACACAGACAGCCACACAGCAGCCGTGAGCAGGTGCTAACCCCCAAACACACAGCAACCACAGGGAACAACAGGTGCAGCCACTGTTTCCTTCAGCAGCCGCCCATCCCAAACACACAGCAACCCCAAAAGCCCTCTAACACCTAAACGCCCACAGCATATAGTGAAGGGAACCAAATGGACACTTTAATTTACATTTTTTGGGACATAGCATGCAAAGGCCAGGCTTGAGTCATTCAATTAGAAGATTAATTCTACCGCAAACAAAGTTGGAGCCACTTGAAGCAATAAGGCAGAGCAGGCTGAGGGTAAAAGCAATTTAAGAGAGCCTAGAGTGAGACAACTGCTCACAGGGACGTTTAATGAGGTCTATTGATCACATAGGACCCTATTCAATCACACATGCTAAACCGCAAACAGGGCATCTCAAGCACGGGGGAAAAATGAGATTGGATTGCATCATAATACATCCTTCCCACAAAGGGAATAAATCAACGGCAGAATGGTTGCTAAGGAGCACATGTCTATGTGTAGAATGACAGTCTGAGTTCTTGTGTTAAATAGACTCAGATGAAACAGGCAGAAGACTTTAGAAGGAGAGAGATGTTACCCAACAGCTTCTCTGTTTCCTTCACCAAGAGAATACACCGAGCTATCAGCTGCAAATGTCCTCTCTTTACCTCTGGTACACAGAGAGGAACAGTATTGACTGACTGAAACGCTGTGGGGCTCTAGGCAGCTACTAAACCTCTAGTTTTCTATTCCTACTGCACATCAGACCTCAGGAATGATTTGTTTCTTTTCGCCAAACCTGAGTTGTCACTTGCTTTAACCTATACTGTAGAACACTGTAGATTTCACCCACTGCTTTGCTGATAAACCAAGGAATGTCAATGTACGCTCTTATAGTGTTAAAATGAACTTTTAGAAAGCCTAACTTCCAAAACTTGCTGTACCAACTCCCCTCTGCCATGAAGCAACATCTCCTCTGCGTGCAAAAAGTTGTGACTAGTATCAAGACATTTGAAGGAATGCAGATTTTCTTCAAAAGCAGCCAGCTACAGTATCTTTTGAAGTTCCAGTTTCACACAGAGTGCAGTGTGTATCTGGTTGTAGGCATTGGTGGGATTCTTTAGTCCAAAATCAACACTTGAATAGAGTATTAAAGTCTACAGACCTCAGGGCAATGAGATCCACCATGAAGGGTGACCTGTTCCAGCAGGGTCCTCCAAGTGTGGACCTCAACGAGTCCTTGTGCAGGAGGGTCAGGTCTCACACAGTCATCTTTACTTGTCAGAAAGTATAGTATTTATCCTGAGAGGGGTATATTTAAAATAATATCCATTGTGCAAAACATTCTGTGTTGATGTAAGAGGATTTCAGGAGCCTGTCTGTCTGTCCAACAACTCTTTTCAGATTTTTTAAAAGAAAAGGAGCAAGACAATAGCTACCGCACAAACTGAGTAGCTTTGCTTATATAGAAAACTCTGCTGTATGTGTTTGGTGCCATAAACTGTACACCAAAAGGTAAATGAGGCTCAGGTGGCCAAGGTGGCTGTACCTTGTTGATGCGGTTGCTGTATGAGCCACATCTACCATGTAATAATGCCTTGCAGTTGTTTTTCAATGTGAAAATCCTTCACATACTTTACAGTGGCCATGCATCTTCCGTTTTATGACTCGCTGTCTTCACGGATTCCTCCCCTGAGGTGCAGCCTCTTTTCATGCATCCCTTTGCACATTGTGTGGTCTCTGCACATGCCATAGGATAATAGGGCTTGTTCTTGGTGGGAATTGTTAGGTTTCTGTAAATAAAATCACAGAGTACAGTCTAGATCTGCTCTTTTATGAAAAGCGCAATGAGATAGCTGTGATTTGGCGCTATATAAATGAAATGAAATTGAATAAAGGGCTGCTATGTGTGTTCATTGTGCAGGGGACTAACCCGTTCACTATATCAATTTAACAACACCTCTGACGTCCTCATCATCCTCATCAGGGTCAGCCAGGTCATTTGCCTGTGTGGCTGATTAGCGTCTACTCATGCACATTTTAACAGTGTATTTGTTGTAGTGTATGTGAGGGAACACAAGTGTTAGTTTGTCTCTCAAAGGGTTCTCTTTGCATGCAGCTGGGCTTCCCATTTTACTGTCTGGCAAATTGTTTGTGAGTGATATCACAGCTGTTTCAACTTTGAAATATAAGGGAAGTCTAATCTATTGCCATCTGCGATCTCATTTACATCGCAAAATTGCAAAATGAGAAAATGACCATCCATTACACGCTTTAACTGCTTACACACATCTGCACGCACATACAAACAAAACTCAAAAAATAAGCCAGTAAGAAAGTAACCTTTTCTCAAATGCCACCGCTGAGACACTTGGCTTTTTACTTCTTTGCACAAAGTGAATGGAGGTCTACATATTTCTCAGGAGCTTGGTCTATCCTCTCACATTTTGCTGCCTTTGTTGTCCAACAAGTTCAATGAGCACGTAAGCCAACGGCAGGCTTTAGTTATGGAAGCTTAGCCAGAGGGTTTTGGAGGACTTTTTTATTAGGAGATAAGGGAGCATATGAGTCCCTTGTCTCCCAGCTACTCAAGATGGTTTTGTTGCCCGGTGAAGCTTTGTTGTGGCTAATCTTTCTCCCTTCTTCATCCTGTCCTCTCCCAGACTCCCTTTTCCTCCAAAAAACACAACTTTTCTCTTTTAATTATGGCTTTTCATCTGGGGCCCTGTCACAATTGAGGGGAGAGGAACAAAGTGTAGTAGAAACACAATTAGACCTGCGTGGCAGAGTGAAAGCTCTCAAGGGAGACGTCGCCTCTGCGAACTGGTTTGTATGCTGTATGTATGTGTGTGTGTGTGTGTGTGTGTGTGCATACGTCAATCCACAACCAGGTTCTTTGGCATTTTGATATCTGTTGTGTGAAGACCACCTATTGTGAGCTTTGATCCTCTTAGCAGGCTTCTTCTGACAAAAGAGCTATATTTACCTTTACGGGTGATCATAGCACACAAAGAACAACATGACGAGAATTTGAGCTTCCTTTCCGCTTGAGCCTCCTTTAGCAACAGCATAACAGAAACCACTAACAGGGTATGAGATATATGGTAATGGCTCCCACGTTAAGACATTTGCCCAACCTACTTAGCATAGTCTTTGTTGAAGTAGGTAAATGACAAGCAGGGAGATGTCAGGCTGTTGTCAGTGAAATATAAAAAGCAAAACAGATTATTTCAGATTATTTTAGCCAGCAACACAATCCATTTACATCAAAAAATTGCTAATTTATATCAGTAAGATGTTCTTCTTTGTACTCCATATTGGAAAATCACACACTTGAAAAAAATAACAAAACGTCAAAGACCACCTCGTGCAGTACAAAGTGAACCAATAATACACACAGAATAATAGCAGTGTAAAAAACGGACAAATTCACGGATGAAAACCCCTGTCACTGTTGTGTAATTAGACCGCATCTTCATTGCTGTCGTATGCACTCGAGTGCGCGTGTGTTCGACTCTGAGCTCATAGTGTGTGTGTGAGTGCGTGCACTGCATACTCATGCGCTCGACTCGAGCTTAGCGCTGTGCAGTGAATGTATATGTGCTTACTGCAGTCAAACTCTGGTTAGTAACGTTTGCCCTTGCTGCAGCTTTGTACAGCACCATAAATGTGTGTGCGCGTGAGTGAGTGTACGTGTGTGTGTTTGTATGGATGTGTGTGTGTGTTGTTTCCATGTGCATTTTTCTTCTCCCATTGCAGCACCAGAAGCACATACATTACCTGTTTTGGAGCTGAAATCTTTATCATTTTTGTGAGTGTTATGACTGGCTTATACCTGCATTTCTGAGCTGTGTGTACATGTCCATTGACCATAAGCTGATAACTCACTGCATAAGCTACTGTGTGTCTGTCACTAGCAGCAATTTGGCTCTAGGCAGAAGGCCTGATTGGGGAAGAAGTCTGAGGGGAGATGGAGCTCTCTGTGGCTAGACTCCAGCACTGTCCATCCTATTTTAATTACCTATGGCACTCACCCAGGGGAATATCTCCCTTCCTCTCTGTCTCTGTATCTTCTCTCCTCTCCTCCATCTCCCTTCTTACCCTACCTTCTTCTCTTTTTCATCTCTTCCGTTCACTCTCACTACTGCATCTCTCTCTTGTTTCTATCATTTTTCCTCTTTCGTACAAGCACACATAACCGGCACAACAGCTGCGTCAAAGGCCTATGCAGAGGTAACCTTTGCATTAGCATATAAATGACCCTGTAGATTGAAAAGTATTTTAGGAAATTTAACAGCAAAAGACAGATTCCCTCCACTCTGATTAGACCTGCTCTAAGGACACAGGCAGCCACTTGAGGGAATATCGGCTCCACCTTTATAAGATAAAGACTTGACACAGCTGAAGAGAGCATGATTGTGTGTGTGTGTGTGTGTGTGTGTGTGTGTGTGTGTGTGTGTGTGTGTGTGTGTGTGTGTGTGTGTGTGTGTGTGTGTGTGTGTGTGTGTGTGTGTGTGTGTGTGTGTGTGTGTGTGTGTGTGTGTGTGTGTTTGCGTGCGGATGAATATTTGGGCTTTATTTCACTGTGTTTGAATGAGTGTGCGTGAACAGGTCTGTCTATCTGAATACATATCTTAGTATTAATTTCTAATACATATCTACAGTGTGTATGAATTTCTCTTCACTCCGAGCTGTTTGTTGACAAAATGACATAATGTGCTTCTACCTGTATTGCCACATTTAATGGAAGATTGCATCAAACTGAAGCCCCAGTTACCTCACAGTAACCATTACAACATTGACATGCTCAGCTTGTAAGCTTTAAAGTGCTCATATTATGCTTTTTGGCTTTTCCCCTTCCTTTATTGTGTTATATATCTTTATTATGCACGTTATAGGTTTACAAAATAAAAAAGCCCAAAGTACCCCCCAAAGGGACTTACCATCTCCAACAGAAAACACCGTGCTCGCCTAGCTGCTAGCGTAGCACGCCCTCATACTCTGCTTCTGACTGGCTAGTAGTCCTTGCCTAGGTACTGTCAGGGCCGTCATACTCTGCTTCTGACTGGCTAGTAGTCCTTACCCAGGTACTGTCAGGGCCCTCATACTCTGCTTCTGACTGGCTAGTAGTCCTTACCTAGGTACTGTCAGGGCCCTCATACTCTGCTTCTGACTGGCTAGTAGTCCTTACCTAGGTACTGTCAGGACACATCCTCAAACTCTGCAACTGACAAGCTAGCAGTATTTACTGCGCATGTGCACCTCCAAACAAAGATGGTACAGAGGTGAGATGCCTCACTCTGTAGCTAAAACAGAGAGCTCAACACACAGGGTGAAAAGAGGAGCTGATGCAATGTGCAGTACAACTAAACTAAAAATTAAACCACATAAACCAATTCTAATATAACCTCTAAATATAATTATTTACCTGAAAATGAGCTTAATATGAGCACTTTAAAAGTGTTCCAGCAATCTTAAATTAAAGGAATAGTTTGGCATTTTGGGAAATATGTATATTATATTGTTCTGGTGGTTAGATGGGAAGATTGACACCCCTCCCATGTCTGTAGAATAATATTAAACTACAGCCAGTAGCCAATTAGCTTAGCCTAGCACGAGAGAAGACTGGAAACAGCTAGGTGTCTGAAGGTAATACAAATACTATTACCAAGCTCATTAATCAACATATTAGATCTTGTTGGTTTAATCTGTACAAAAACCCAAGTGAAACGTGTTTTTATCAGTTTTACGGGGTGTTATGTGCAAGACTATTTTAGTGACCTGGGGAGCTGTTGCCAAGTAACCAGCAGAAGCCATAAATCCCTGTTTTTAACCAAGACACAGTCCGGCACATAACCCATCTTCAAATGGAACGTCTACTCCCTGTTCAGCTGCGCTGCCTGGCTGCTGGCCGGAGCCTTATATTAAATGGACAAATATCAGAGTTGTCATCTAACTCTCTCAGAAAGCAACTCGCAAAATGTTGAATTATTCCTTTAACAGGTAAGTTTAACATTAGATTCATGTGCTGCCAACAGTGTAAGTACTAAATAGTGGTAGCCAGGTGGACAAACTATTTCATGAATCTTAAAATGCATGCTTTTACTCATCTAGATTCTTTAAGGCTTTGACACACCGAACCCGATTATGTTCCGTCGGACAGCCTGGCGAGGTCGGTGACCTGAGTCTGTTCGGTGTGTTCCGTCGTCAGTCGGAGGAGCTGTCGGTGTTCATTTCGGCTGATTTGACTTGTTGAATTCAGACTCAAGGACCAATCTAATTGGTGGAGTGCTAGCCCATGACTAGCGAATCAGTGCAAGAGAAAACCGGATCTGACCACGCCAGTATCTTCTTATTACTAGCCATCATATTTTCTTGCGAGTAACGGTCGTTCTGGACTACTATCAACACTCTCTGATGGAATCAATGACTGGCGACCGCGTGCTCTGTGTTTATTAGAGTCTAAAGAGATGTTCCGCTAGTTCCGGTTTTCCTTTCTTGGGCGACAACACAGATTAGCGCCGCCTGCTGTTATGGAGACGTATTACGTATTACTTGGCAGAATGTATGCACACGTCGGCGTGTTTGTCAGTCATTTTCAATCAAGTGGCCATCAGACCAGCTGAATGTTGACACCAGTGTGAAAGTGCTCATATTTCTCCATAAAATTTACTGAATTGAGTGAAAGGATTCCCAACTTCAATCTTGAAATGCAAAGTCAGCACATTTTTATTTTGTCTTTGTGGTGAATTAAGAAAACAAAAGAAATATGACCTTTAAAAAAGAGGCATGACACCAATGAGCAATCAATCCCGAATCCAAGCTCCACAACGTCTCTCTAAAAACTTTGTCTTTAAGCCTAAAAACACCCGAGAGAGTAACATCTGTTAAGTCAACTTAATGCAACCTACTTGTATTGCTGATAGACGCGCTAGGAGAGATTTATGATAGTCACACAATGTTTGTCTGACCTTTAGTTATCTGGAATCAGCACTGCACCATTGTTAGAAAAAAAACTCTCTCACGGCTACATTTTGTTCACGTCCTTTCCATTTACTGTGGAAATCAGTTTGAAGTCTAATAATGAAGCTATACTGCTTGTAGGGTAGAGTCCTGTAGTGTGAAGGTGACCCACTTCTCCCAGTTTAGCCCGTGTCTGTGTTTCTAGCCTCAGGCCTCCTTCCTTTTATTCCGGGCTTTAACCTGCATACAGTCTTAGAGTAGCAAGTGTGTTACAAAGGAGGAATTTGTAAAGGATTCCATCTCAGCAGAGTCTTCATGTTAATACTTATCATCTCTAGTATATCTTCTTATATATTCTGTATGGGTTCTGTGTGCCTTGTACCTTGCTGCTGTAACACAGAAATGTCCCAATTTGGGATCAATCAATCAATCAATCAAGTTTTAACAGTTTGATTCATTTTCTTCATGTTTTTTTTTCATTTTGATTCAATGATAATTGATGAGGAGTTCTCAGAGCTTCCTTAGACAAGAAGCATTAAGAAAAAGAGAATTATCCTCAAACATGTCCAAAATCAAGTTACTTGCTTGTCCAGTAAAGTGGTTTTACAGTAACACAGAACAATGATCACCCAGTTAGCTCATTCGGATTCAGCTGAAATATTATATATTTGAAAGTGACACCCCAGTAAAAAAACAATCTCTCAGCAGTAAGGATCTTTTCTAAGTGAAAAGTGTACAATACAAGCATTGTTGCGTTTTCAATGAATCTAGTCCATTGTTGCCATATTGATTTCACATCAGCAGTACTGTCTCGTCAGAGTGTGGATAATGTGGAGACAAAACGCTTGCAGCTCCCCCATCCCCCTCCTTGCTGAGAGAGAGGGGACCCCCACCTCCCTATATTTGTGTCCATGTGTTTATGCACACACATATGAATATGCACATTTGGGATCAGGGTTAATGATTGAGTGTATGCATGTGTATCGGTGTAGCCCTGTATCTGTGTGTGTGTGTGTGTGTGTATATGTTACACATGTGTACGCATGTTTGTATTAGGGGGCAAACCCGCCCTCCTCGCCTTCACTTCTACTGCAATAGAGAATCTCTGCCTAGCTTTGCTATTGGTTGCTACGGTAACAAAGGCACAGAGTGGAGTGGCTGCAGCAGCTAGAGATAGAGAGAGAGAGAGAGAGAGAGAAAGAGACAGAGGGTAAGACAGAGAGAGAGAGGGAAAGACTGAGAGAGAAATAGACCTGAGGAGAGACACAGAGAGACAGAGACAGAGAAAGAGAGACCGACAGAGAGACTACTTTTGCCTGTAGACCTAATCACAACATATGTATTGCAACGCATCAGAAACCAGTTTTGTTTAGATTTTGTCTGTCCAATTTTGTCACACAGGCATGCAAACCCACACACATTAAATGATTAATTAATGGCTGCACTGTAGTCGGGTGTAGCAGGTCACGGCTCAAGCATCTCAGCCAATAGCATATGTGCATCTGCAGCGGACTGCTGAGGCCATGTATGTCTCTGTGTTTCCCCGTGGTCAGTAAACGCCCCTCAGTGTGGATGCTCTTTTATTCTCTCTCTGTTTAGCGGGATGTATATTGATCTTGCTCAGCAGCTTTCAATAGTTGAGACATGCCTTGTGCAAACATGAGATGGCCAATATACACTTAAGGCCACTGAGGCATTTTAGGATGGATAAATGGGTAAATATTAATTGCATAATCATTAAATGGATATCTTTAATATAGTTCCTTGCATACTGTGGGCTGTGTAGAATCTCCCAGCATGGTGCTTATTCCCTGTCATTCCGGATCAGCTGTGGCAAAACACACCGGGGAAAAATACTTTATTGAATGTCAGTCCCAGCAGATGAGGACAAAACGAATGGACAAGAGGGGAAAGCAGGTCATTGTGTTTCTTCAGATGGCCTGCTGATTGGTTAATAACGTGAGTGTTAGCAGGTGATTTGCTAATGGGTTGCCGGATGAGGATAGATTACGCCGTGTGGCTGTCGCCATCATTACATGCATACCATGATAACCATGTCAGTGTCACACCATTTAATCCTATCACACCGACACGACCTGTCACAAATAGCATAACACCCTTTCTTAGTTCCACCTGATCCCCTCTCTCTCCTTGATTTCCTCATCAACTCATTCTGTCACCGTTTTTTCATAGCTTGATGAGCTGGAAGTCTGTAGCAGGCGCTAGCTCTCCTCCTTGTTTCTTGTCTTTCACTCAAATCTCTTTTATCTTTCATCTGTCTATTCTCTCTTTCGCCTCATGAAGGAAAACTCCCGACCCTTGATATTTTTATAGCTCAGAGCCTTTGCCGGGGCACTGGCGAGCAGCAGAGATCCGTTGTGCTGGCCATGGCCGAGATCCGATGGTTTATCTTATGGATCAATAACCTTAATCAATACCCGCTCTAATGAGGAGGCTACGTCAATGATTGGCTGCAGGGTTTTGGTATGTAGCTGGTGTGTGTGTGAGAGAAAGGAACAGAGCGGGAGGAAGGAGAGAGGAATGCCTTGCTTGTTTTCTCTTTACTTGTAGGCTTTTAGCAGAGTCACAGCATGTATTAGCCAGGTATTGTTATTTTCAGAAGAGGTTGGGCTACTTAGTAATGTTGCACATTTGCATATGAATGGTTCTGTTTGAGATTTATGCAACAAAATGATTGTGATATAGTGATATTTACAATTCAAACTATTGCAATGTCCATGGTGCTTAGGGGATGTAAACGAGGAAACTATAAAACAAAATAGTTACAGTTTCCTTGTATGTAAACAGGAAGTATAATGCCGCCATGGACTCAGTGTTCTACTAAAGCATTTTTTTTATAACTCTATGTTGGTTTGCATTTTGGCAAATTGGCACCACTAACAGTACAGTGAACCCTCGTTTTCCCGGGGGTTACGTTACAAAAAGAACCCCCGATAGGCAAAATCCGTGAAGTAGTAACCTTTTTTCTTTTTTTTTACAATTATTATACAATGAAATACTCCATAATACATTGAAACCAAAGAACAAAACGTTTTTACAGTCCCAAGCATTTGTTTAACAAATAAAAGTACCGTATAAAGTTTTTTTTACAAATAACTACTGTACTGTAAAATAATAATTTGAATCATCAATACGAACTGAAGGCTTCAAATTGCAGAGATCATCACCCCCCCCCCCCCCCCCCCCCCCCCCCCCCCCCCCCCCCCCCCCCCCCCCCCCCCCCCCCCCCCCCCCCCGCCCCCCGCCCCACCGCGACCAGAGTCATTGGATAAGAACGGGAGAAAATGAAATATGATTCTGAAAAAAAATACAAAGTACAGGAGTGAAAAATAGTGACTCACGTGTATTTCACTGCTCTTCTGACTGAGCCGCTGCGGTGCAGGTGTGTTTTTTGGTACGTGTATAAACCGCAACGTTCTTGACGCACAGGTGGAGAAGAAGCTGAGAGACTGTTCAGCCAATCAGAATGCAGAACACAATGCACGATGCAAATCCGTGGAGCAGCGAGGCCGTGAAAGGTGAACCGCGATATAGCAAGGGTTCACTGTAAACAGAGTTAGACATTAGGAGTTCCTGTCTGCAATGTATACCAATGGATGTACAGACAACTGTCACTAGATTACTCTGATACTGAAGGAAAATCTGTAGATTTTCAGGCAAGTTCTGTCCTGAGTTACCAGGCACGTCTTCACGTCTTTGTTTAAATAATTTCTGAGCGCTTTCATGGATGAATTTATTACGCATTGTATGTCCTAAAAATGTGTGGATCATTTGCGTGTGTTCAGATTTCACTGAGTTATGACTCAAAACAAGGAGAGGGATTTCATTTTTACTCACACCACAATCCTACTTGAACACGCCTCATTTGATTCCATCCATCCATCAGTTCAGTCCATACAAGACAGCAGAATTTCATTTGAGTCTGAAGCCTCAAATTTGGATCCATAATGAAAAGAGTCTGACCCCACACCTGACTCAGTCAGTTCTAGTTCATTGACTCCCAATGAAGATTCAGATTAACCAACCCCCCCCCCCCTCACCCTCCCTCAGGGCTTCTCTGGTGCTTCTGATGAGGAGACGGCTTAGAGATGTCACACCTGCAATCTCTGGTCTAGAATTTCATTTGAAGTGCCCCCCAGTGTATAGTCTGCAGCACCACATCGCCTCACTGATGTCCTCAAACAGCTTGTTACTCAAACGGATGCCCAATCTGATGTGTTGGCAACACAGGTGAATGTGCTTATGTAGTAGTATGTGCGTGTTACATCTGGGTGCTTCAAATAGCAGCTGTCATCACCTTAGCAACTAGCACATCTACCTCTCTACCTGTTATTCTGTTTTTGAAAATAGTCATAGGTTTTTTTTTGTTATCCTGGAACAGACAAGCTGAAAGGAATAAAGAAAGAGCAATGACGGGAGGAGGTGTGTTATGGACGGAGCGAGACGGGGGATGAAAGGGAATAAGCGGGGGTTGGGTGAAACATGTGTTTAGATTGATTTGATGGGACCGACTCTCATATTGCTCACACATTTTTCTTCAATTTCTAACCTTTCTTTTCAGTTGTGTTCCATCAAATTCTACATTTCCGAGGATTTTAGCAGCACTCGCAACAACCCAAGACAAAAACTGAGTACTAGTGTTTGTCTTGTCTTTTCTTCTCTTTATATCTCCTCTTCTTTTTCAAAGTATTCTCACATCAAAGACTCTGTAGCTGAGCCAAAGGCATTTTGAGACGCATAGAAGAGCTTCTACATTTAGACATGTGTTTGATGGCGTGGCTGCCACATTTTATGACTGGTATGTGCAGCAGTGTTGTTCCACTGTCCTGGCTTTATATGTGAAAGAGATGCAGATGTAGAGCATGGTGGCCTTGTTTTGAACGATTTGACCCCTCTTACGTTAGGTTTTTGACCTGTTTTCGGGCAGTCCACCAAATTTGGCCCAATTGAAATGCCTCAAAAACGGTAGGATGGCTTGCCTTTCCATTTCACTCAGACACTCACGCTCCCAAGATAATGCATCCCATTTACTTTGGTGTTCCCTTGACTTTTCTTATCTAGTGCCTTCATCACATCAAAATTGCCAATGTCCAGTTCTTTGGTTTCTGACCAAACAGCTGCAATCAACCACAGTGATAGCTTGTGTTAAATGGCAAAACCCTGAATGAGACTGTGGGGGTCTTGTAACAGACTGCAACCCCCACATAATGTAACATTTTTGTTGTCTATGGAACCATCAGCCACCACTCACATGCCTACCCTGTCCAATGTATTGCTTGTATCCTTAACTACATTTACATAGATATTTTGTATTTGGTAGCATCTTAGCAAATGTTAGCATGCTAAAATCAGAAGGTGAAAATGCCTTGCTAAACACTTTAGCATCTTATCATTGTCACTGTGAGCATTTTAGGAGGTTGATGTTGGCATTTAGCTCAAAGCACTGTTGTGCTAAAATACTGTGTGTGTGTGTGTGTGTGTGTGTGTGCGCACATATCTCACACAGCACACTGTGACCCTATTGCGGCCTCTCAGCTTTAAAAAAAATCCAAAATCTTTTCCCTTCCCTTCTCCTTGATCGTGATTTAGAGCATACATACTTGACTTTGGACCTTTAGAAAGAGTGTCCATCTTACCCGGGTCACACCCTTCTTCCCTTTTTTTTACACTTTCTTCAGCTATTCCTTCTTTGCTGCAAATTACCCGTCATATATCCTTCACGTCTCGCTATAGAAACCCAATTAATGAAAGGAGCGTTGCCTCCCAAAGTGGCTTTGTAATGCTGTGACTGTTTTGTCTCTTGGTGTGTTATATGACTGTGAGAACCCCCTTCTATGCAATCTGTGTGACAATGGAGTGACATTTCTGACAATAGATCCTCATAACACCACAAAACAGACAATATAAACACATACGCTCCCTGCTAAAGCCAGGTTGGTGGCAGCAGTCACCCTGCTGCACTTCTGACCCTGTCCTCGCATGTACACACACACACACACACACACACACACACACACACACACACACACACACACACACTCAGCTGGTAATTAAGAAACATATAGCGTACACAGCATATATTTTAATATTTTATAATGATGTTTTTCTCTCCCCTGTCTCTTCAGTGCATGTGTGTTGCTGCCATGGCGACCGTGGCTCCTCTCTTTACGTTTATTCTCCTGGTGCTCCGACTGGCGGATGGCTTATTCCCAGAGGAACCCGGTCCACTCAGCTATGTCCCCGTAGAGGGTATGTTTCCTTCCTGCTGTGTGTGGAAGAGTGCGTGACTGGATGTGCAGCGTTGATGATGAATGGCTTCACGTCGGATCTGGACATCGGGGGTCAAGGGGCAGAGCTTTGGTGGGGCGCTGGTTTCTTGCTGTCCGGGCATACAGATAAATAAAGAGACTTCACTCCTAGGTAGAAGAGAGAAGGAAAGTGAGACAGAACGAGAGCCGAGAGAAATGATTTTTATGGATTTTGAGGGGTGCAGGAAGATGAAAAAGTGGGAGACAATTGGATTGGATGGGGTGATACGGATGACAAGCGAGAAGGCTGAGGGGTGGAAGAGAGAAAGGGCAGAGACGGGTGGAGATGGATCGCTACGTCCTCCTCTCACCCTCCCCTGCAGTCAAGGACAATGAGACGTTCTCCCAATCTGTCTCCTGATGATGAGGGCTCCCTGCGGAGAGCGTTGTCCTCCTCTTCGAAACTTTCACATACTCTGATAGTGCCACTTTCTCTCTCCACCTTATCTGGACTCTCTCACTTATCCAAAGAGAGGGGAGGGGAGGGGAGGGGAGGGGAGGGGAGGGAGGGGATGCCGTTTTTCACGATAAAATTACAATAATGGTTGCACACAGTTTTACTCATTATGGGGCTGCATGCATCAACAAAAGCGGAAAGAAAAACACTGAGAGGATTAAAGGGTTTCAGTGTACTTTAACTGCTGCACCATTCATCTCTATCCATTACCTTTGTTTTTCTGAACAAAAGCATCAAGAATGAGTGGAGACGGTATTAAAGTGAAAGTTTTTAGGGTTAATATGGATGGGAAAAGTACTCGCTTTGTCATTAACTGCATCCTTGAGCAAGGCACCTTATCTCTAAGTAAGCCTTTCACCCCATTTGTTTGTCTGTGTGTTCACGTCAGTTGTGCGGAGGTATCCGGTGTTCTTGGGCAGAGCTCATCGTTCAGCTCAGAGACAGGAGCTGCACATTCAGACGGTCCTCCAAGTCAACCGCACGCTCTACATAGGAGCCAGGTAACCAACGGCAACCGCCTCCAACTGTGTGTTGCATGACGTGCTCCCATAAATATCATTTTGCTTTCATTTGATGCCACAGCTTCCGTCTGCTGTCACTCCGGAGAGGACGTTTTCAGTTTGTTGTGGCGACGAAGCATTCATCCATTGTTAAATGTCAAGTGAAAGCTGTTTGTTCACATTTATGGAAAATAGAGTTCCCCGGGCCCAATCCAATGCACCTGATGCAAAGATATTTGCTAATAAACAAGACGATAAATACTGAATGCATGAACAAATACATTATAAAATCCACCTCTTGTAAATAAAACATTTCACAATTCAAACGCATTTTTAATTCCATGGCTCTAGCAACACAAACAGGTGGCAGTCTTACAGAAATAGTGTGCTGATGAAAAAAATTCAAATCCACAACAACAGCAGGCCACCGTTATGAGCATCACAGATCATACATTCGCATATACACACAAACATACACATATTTTGCTAAATGAGTGTTACGTAGCATAAGCTGCTGTACAGTAACTCTGTCGTCAGATAAAATCCCCAAACAAAATGTGTGATAATTCAGTTTGAGTCTAAAATGAATTCAAAAAATAAACAAATAAAAAACATTGAACAAATTGCTGAGCCCATTCTTACATTTATAATGTATAGTATTACATTGAAACAGTAGTAGTATTGCATTGTGTTTTTTGTAGAGATGACTTGTACAGAGTAGAGCTGGATAACATGGCGGGGGATGAGATGTTCTACAGCAAGGTAGGACTCATTTTCTTGCACGCACACAAAACCAAACATGCATAACAGCTGATAATGTACACACACACACACACAACAAACTGACTGTGTTTTGTTCCTTTGGCAGAAACGGACGTGGGAATCCAATAAGAACGACATCCGAGTGTGCCGGATGAAGGGCAAGCACGAGGTACACTCTGACTTTGATATCCACTCTTACATGCATCAACACCATCCAT
This sequence comes from Etheostoma cragini, assembly GCF_013103735.1. NCBI lineage: Eukaryota > Metazoa > Chordata > Actinopteri > Perciformes > Percidae > Etheostoma > Etheostoma cragini. Next base: position 24,126,156 of record NC_048418.1, on the reverse strand, counting down.
CTACTATCACATGCATGGGCAGACATAACAGCTGTTATAAAACTTATTTCCTGCAGGTGCTCCTTCATATGTCATTTACACTAATTTGATCTTGTTGATACAGAATCAGTGCATCACTTAATCGTATAGCTCGGGGAAACGCAGGCTGGAAGATGTCCATGAAGCTTGAAAGTTATTGTCATGCACACCTGCATTGTGCCAATTTTCTTCATATATCTCATGCAAAGCCTGTAGAGAAGACTAGAAAGTGGGACAATTGTGTGTGTATATAAAGTGGTAGTTCAATAGACAATGTTCTGAGGTATAAAGGGAATGTGATCAAATCTCCAAAGATGTGATGGGATGGTGGCTTGCTTGACAGGGTGCAACCCAAAAACATAAGCTTTTATTGTTGAAATGTAGCAGTGCCACTGGCAAAATCCTATCTGTGCGGAACTCATGGCAAAAAGAAAGAGGCAAGAGGAAACATTATAAAGCAAACTGAGCAGAAAGAGTGACGCAGCCTTAGGGAGGAAACTGTTTTGAAATTAGTGGAGAAGGGAGGTGTAGGTAGGGATGGGATGGGATGGGATGTGCGTAGGTGGACAAAATGTGGTGAAGAAACACAAAAGGAGGATTGCATAGCCACCAGGTAGTAAGAAAAAAAGATGTGTTGCTTCAAAGAACACAGAGGAAAGAAGAGGAAAATTAAAGTTGTGATACAAGACAGAAAGAGAAAGACTTGGCTAAGGTGGAGAGGTGGAGATGATATGGTGAGAGGGAGAATACAAAAGACAGAAAGGAGAAGCTAAAGCCAGCTCACTCAGATGAAGAGATCAAATTATAATGTTCAGACTAAACGTCGCAATCATCTGACATACAGCTACTAGACCAGAACCAATAGCACCTATCAGGTAAGTATGCAGTTAGAGTGATCACAGTCCAAAAATAGACATTTCTCACAGCAGACATTTGGAAATGTTACAGCAGGGATAGAACAGGTGGAACTAATAACATTAAGGATGGCTCTGTTGTGTTCAGGTGTGCCAGTAAGCTAGCAAACCTGGGAATTGAACTGAATGGAATGCATTAATTATTACAGATGGTAAAGGAATAGTGTTTTGGGAAATACACACATTTTTTGCACGGTTAATTAAGAAGATTGATACCACCCTCATGGTTTTACTGAATATTAATCCTCTCATCTATATCCAGGTAAGATGTCATAGCAAACAATATCAGAGGGTCTGTAATGAAAAAGGTCTTCCAAATTACTCTCATAGCATCTCAATAACAGTATTTACCAATATATTATCAGGAGAAAAAATCCCCATTAGAAAACTTTTTTCATCTCTTGCTTGCTCAGTCGCATTTAAACCACAATAATAACTAACACCGATTAGCCTCTGCAGTTCAAACACTCAGTGGAATACTACGAGTTGATAAGCATGATTAATTAATGCCAGGAGCATTGTTTGGTTGACATTTGGCAAACACTAAAATGAGGTGCAAATATGGCTGCTTGCAGTCTTTAGGCTAAGCTAGGCTAACCAGCTGCTGGCCCCAGCTACATATTTACAAAACAGCTGGATACATGTTGTTGTCGCCAGCAGCTGGTTAGCTTAGCTTAGCAAAAACACAAGGAAAACAGCTTGCATGGCTCTTTCCAAAAGCAGGTCTTACACACACTGTTATATTTGTGTGATCCATACAGCCGTTGCCGGGCCACCTGCAGAGACTCCAGGAAGCAGGACCAGCATAACCACCCCGCTAGGTTTTTGTTCAGATTAAATTTAAAGAAAAGTAAAAATAAGGGGTACACTGGTACACAGAGCCTAGTTTTGCATGTGGATTAAGGTCTGGCTTAGTCTCACTTTGCCAGACCCTCCTCCAAAGCGCGCTTAAGGACAGTCTGGTTAATCAAGACAGAGCCTTTAGTGTTGCAGCCCCATCCCTCTGAAACACCCCCCCTGCAGAAATCCAACATATTTAAAAAGAAACTCCTGAAACACCACCCGTTTACCACAGCCTACAACCTCCTTTAGCTTAGCCACAGTAATTCTGTAAAGTGTCTTTGGGTTTCTTGAAAGGCGCTATATAAATAAAAGTTATTAATATTGTTATTGGTATTATTATTACTTTACATAGCATTTGGGGATGGGAGTAAAAACTGCTCTGGTTTAATATCATTTCTTTAAACCTATGATGATCAGAATCATCCTAGGCAGTGCTAAACTCCACACAGAGCCTGCAGTATGTGAGTGAAAACTCTGATTGGACAGATAGTCCAGCACTGTGTGATTGACCCTGCAGAGATCTGAGGAGCAGTCAACAATAGTGCACAGACAGAAAAAAAGCAGAAGGAAACAGAAAACACATGCATCCGGCGGAATTTCCTGCAGATCCAGAGCAATCCCGGAAGTGGAACGCAATGGATCTAGATTAGGCTCGGCTACACCACATCCTTCTTGGATAGGAGAAAAAACACCTCTGGGTTTTATGTATTTCTTTAAACCAATCATTACTGTCTTGGGCGGATGCAGCACCATATAGCTCGGCAAATTACTCTCAGGAAGGAACTCGTTTTAGTGGCATAATATTAAATGAAGTTACCTGATCACACAATACAGCAATGGGAGGTATTTAGAGAGTAAACATATGCTTTGTAAATCTTCATAATCATTCCCAGAAAGAACCAAGCAGGCCTGAGTTGTTGCATGATCCAAATTTTCTTCAAAACTTGCCATCTTCAGAGTATAGCTTGCTAGCTCGGAGTTGTAGATTAGAGCCCAACCGATTTATCGGTGGGACCATAATATGCGTTTCCCAAACTCTCGGAATCAGCATTTATAATGGCAGATGAATTAATATTTGAATTTTTTTTTAAATATACATATTTTTAAATATTTACTTAAGTAATTCAGATAAATTAATATTTAAAAAATTGAATATAAAAGGGACAAAACATCCTTTAACCATGTTATGACTGTTGGTGTTGCATAGTTTGTCCACCAGAGGGCACTCTAAAACGTCACTGTTTTTCTGTTAATGTGTTTTTGTTAAGGACTTTAAGTTATCTATATCTTATATTTTTATACATTTTACTTATCAGAACTTTAATATATTTGGATGTAATGAACCTCCACTGATCCAAACGACGCAAAGCCAAGCAAATTAAATGCAAACTAACTTCCAGTCTTATTCCCCGTAGTTACAAAGATCTCCCCCAACTAAATATAAAACACACATACTGTAAAACTAGTAATAGATTGCATCATTCAATACCAAGAAAAGCTGAATTTCTGAGTTCCATCAATTACAGTATTTTCCCCATGTTTGCTAATTCAAGGCACCAGACAGTGTTGATGAAGTATCACAAAGGGACCAGTATCGTCTTAGTTTCAGATTCAGTGGTAGCGACTTTCAACCACAGCTCCATCAGCATCCGCCACTCTGACGACAGATATAAACTCCCCGTCCTATTCTTCCTCCAGATGGAGTGTGGTTAAGGATGTTATTTCCTCCGAGGATTGTTTTAAGCTGCATTTTTCATACTTCACACTTGCTGCCTTCTCGCTCTCGCTTGTAATTTTGAGCTTAGCTTTTAGTTTGAAACCGGGTAGATTTTCCTCTCCTCTTTAATGGTTTCCTTTTGTGTTCTTTTTTTTATAGGGAGAGTGCCGTAATTTCATCAAGGTTTTGCTCAGCCAGCATGGCGGCCTGTTTGTATGTGGAACAAACGCCTTCAACCCGCTGTGTGCCAACTACACTGTTAGTATTCATCTATCTGTCATTGGGCATTCTCTGTGTACTTACCAGTTTGTTTGTCTATATAAATATATATATATATATATTTTTCCTTTTGCAGAGAGACACTCTAGACATGGTGGGAGAGCCTGTCAGTGGGATGGCACGTTGCCCGTATGATCCACGACATGCCAATGTGGCTTTATTTGCAGGTAGTGTCTTCAGTTTGCACCTTAAAGATGAAGAATTCAGCTTTTCTAGCGGACATCAGACTCCGTTTTCAGTTCCAGACATTAAAACGTCTGTGCCCTTGTGTTTGCCTTTACAAATGATTCATAGTCAGACCTCTCACTGCATTTCTTGTTTGGTTTTAATCTTCCTGACCTTGTGCTATCTCTCCCTCTGTATCTTTCCCTTCTTCCTAATCTCCTCCTTTCCTGTCCCTGTGCACCTCTGTCGTTTTCAGACGGTAGTCTCTTTACCGGCACCGTGACAGACTTCCTGGCCATCGATGCGGTGATCTATCGTAGCCTCGGCGACAGCCCCACCCTCCGCACAGTCAAACACGACTCCAAATGGTTCCGAGGTACTTTTAGAAACATTGAAAGGACTCTCCCGAGTCACACACGTTCAATAGACAACCAGGAGACCATCACCATTATTGTCAGTACTTCACTAAAAGAAAAAGGTTGTGGCTTTCCATGAGTGTCTAACAGGTGATGGAGCAAAATACCAAGCCAGTAAAACTAACCCCGACAAGGCCTATATGGAATAGATTTATTCTAAGTGGCAGATGCTCCGACAGAGTGATGTATTGAGGTTAGTTAAACTCTACGGATTGCACAGTTCAGTCTGTTTTCCATGGAGAGAAAAACAAGCCAGGCCGGGTAAACGCTGGAACAGTGCTGGATGAATAACTGATAAATAATGTGTAGCCTCTTGTCCATGATGATAAATTAAACAGAACATGAATATTGGATGAGCGATGCCCGTGGACAGCAGCGCTCCATGTTGATGTGACTGTTATTACAGCCCCATGACCGGCACTGTGTAGCGTTAAGTTTGACCCCCTGGCACTCGTGTGTGTGTGTGTGTGTGTGTGTGTGTGTGTGTGTGTGTGTTTGTGTGTGTTTGGTTTTCTAACTGTGTTTTTCTCATATTTTATTTCAGAGCCCTACTTTGTGAGCTCCATGGAGTGGGGGCCTCATATTTATTTCTTCTTCAGAGAGATGGCCATGGAGTTTCATCATCTAGAGAAGGTTCTTTCTTTCTTTCTTTCTTTCTTTCTTCTTCTTTTATTCTATTATCCCTCCACTTTACTGAACCTCGCGTGTTTTTCCAGGTGATGGTGTCCCGTGTTGCTCGTGTGTGTAAGGCGGACCTGGGCGGCTCTCAGCGCGTCCTCGAGAAACAGTGGACCACGTTTCTGAAGGCGCGTCTCAACTGTTCCGTGCCGGGAGATTCCCACTTTTACTTCAACCTTTTGCACGCCACAAGCAACATCATCCACATGCAGGGACGAGACGTCATCCTGGGACTCTTCTCCACACCACCAAACAGGTACGGAGATGCACACAATGTGCACACGAACCAACCCAAACTACTGCTTTTCTCATCACCGTCTTCTTTCTGCGTTTCGATGGTAGCATCCCTGGCTCGGCGGTGTGTGTGTTCGACATGCAGCAGCTTGCTCATGTCTTTGAGGGACGGTTTAAGGAGCAGAAATCCCCTGAGTCCATTTGGACTCCTGTGCCGGACGAAGCGGTACCTAAACCCAGGTACTGCTATGCAAAGTGTATGGAAGCTGATCTTGGGCATAATACTGCAGTGCTGCTTTACTGAGCATCTGTCTCACATATATAGTCTTCTTACTCCCTTGCTGTAAGCTCCAACTGTCAATCACACAGCCACTTCACTACTATTCAGCAAATATTCTAATATAGTTTACAGCAGCCGCAAAACGAACTGCTCTGTCTTTGTTCTTGCTCTCTCTGGCGCTCTCTCTTCTATCATTCTCTCCCTTTCCTGTCTATCCTTCAACTCTCACTTTTCTGTCTTTTTCTCTCCCTGCAGACCAGGGGGATGTGCAGTGCAGGGATCCAGATTTAGCTCCTCTACCACGTTGCCGGATGAGGTGCTGAACTTTGTGAAGACCCACCCACTGATGGACGAGACCATTCCACTGCTGGGGCACAGGCCCTGGATTGTCAAGACCATGGGACGGTACGCAAACGGACTCTGATGTTCGATAGCGCCCGTGTAGAACTCTACATGGCATGACAAAGCAAAGCATGAATTTGAAAATAGACATCATAACTTGTATGACGGATAAAGGTGGAAAATGTGGAGGATGTGTTTTCACCGGTGGTGTAGTCTACGTAACATACCCACTTAAAAATGTCCAATGATATACAACAACACCATTTTTTGACAGAACTTCCAGTTTGTGTTCCCAAATATAATTTGACAGCAAACTAAGCTAGAACATGCACAGAGACCCGCGTCTCCATTACAGTGTGTAGTGTGTGCATAGCAACCAGGCACAAATGCTCCGTCTTTCCTAACGCTAACGCCAGTATCCTCCATTCACCACACTTTAAGACAAATATAAGTATTCTGTTTTATTTTGTCCTCGTTGCTTAGGGGTCAACTTTGGTGATCCAGACTTAGGTCCCTGATGTGAAAGCCTCCTTACTGCTTTATATTCCCCTATAATTTTTGATATTTTTTCAAATGTCATCTGTGTTTTCCTTCTTATAGGATAAATAAAGGTATTCCAACCATAAATTGGTGCAGGAATGCAGGAAATGAAGTCTGTGACTCTCAAAATAACCCTGGGGGAGGACACTCAGACCCAAAACTTTAATATGCCCCCCTTCCACAAAAGTTCATTCTGAGCCAGGTTTTCTTTTACACAAATATATAGCTTATAAATCTGTGGTACAGTATACCTGCTACAATACATTAGACTACACCACTGGTTTTCACTATCTGTCTCTATATGTATGTAGGTACCAGCTGACAGCCATGGTGGTGGACACAGAAGCTGGTCCCCATAAGAACCGGACGGTCTTGTTCCTGGGCTCAACCCGAGGAAGCATCCTTAAGTTTCTAATGGTTCCCAGCGGAGATCCTGTCAGCCACGGCAGTGTGTTTCTGGAGGAAGTGGAAGGATTCAACCCAGAGAAGTGAGTAGGAGTCAAGACATACTCTATATGTCCCTGATGTCCACATTAAGATATACATTTGGACATGTTGCTCCAGATCAGGTGTCCTGCTGCCTGCCTCTGGAGAGTCTTCAATTACACTTATGCTAAATGTTGGATTTAAACACTTTTAAGGTACAACTCAGTTAATTATTTGATTGTATCTATTACAGATGTAGTCACATACTGTATATAGTTAAAGAGTTATATTTTAGGGTTGCAACTTATAATCATCATTATTGATTAATGTGACAAATACTCACTTAATAAATGGCATAACAATGATGTCAAAATGTATTGTAAATTGTCCATTTCAAAGTCCAAGGTTATTTTTCAAATTGTTTTATGTGAACAGTCCAAAACCAAAAGATGAAAAATCATAAAAGTTGCATACGTGAGAGGGTGTAACCTGATTGATCAACTCAACATGTCAGCTCTATTTGACTTAATAATGAAAATAAGCATTGTGTGTGTTGAATACACACTATTCCTGTTTAATGTCATCCAAGATCTAAGCTCTTGTAGCAGCAGAAAACCTTTGCAACTTCATTATAATAATTGTCTTGTGTATTACACTGAAAGACCTGACTGTCAAAAATGATGGCAGGAAAAATAGAGGTTTTGGCTTCATCTGCGGACAGGCAACAGAGACTTTATTTCTTCCCAGCAGACAGCTCTGTCTCTGTGCAGGACTCTGCTGATGTTGTTTAGGGGTTCGGGCATGGGTCTGTCTGACTTGCAGGACCAACAGATGAAGCCTTTGACCCTGTCACAACTTGATTTAAGGCCAAAAATAGCGTACACTGACCTCCCTCTGCTGGCTCCTTACCCTCTGCCTCCCGTCTTCACACTTGTGTGTCTCACTGTCTCCAGATGTGGCGAGGACTCTCCTCAGGCTCGGCAGCTCTTGTCTCTGTCGTTGGACCGGACCAGTCACAGTCTGCTGCTGGCCTTTCCCTCCTGTGTGGTCCGCGTGCCCACATCTCGCTGCCACCTGCACTCCCGCTGCATGAAGTATGTGACACACAGGCACTGGGTGATGCCTCGGAGAGTATTTTTTTTCATTCCCTCAATGTTTCTTTGTATGATAATTAGGTCTGTTTAATATATTAATGGCCATAAGCCAAGGGACGACTGGCCATCTTTTGTTTTGGCCTTATGCTCTCACTCACTGTTAGTGCAGTTGTTTTAATAAAATGCAATGGAATTCTTTTTTAGGACAATTGGGCCTTTTTTTGTCTTTATTTGATAGCACAGCTGAAGATTTGACAGGGAAGGGGGTAGAGAGAGCAGTAAAGGGCTGCAGGTTCGGATTCTAACCGGGGCCACTGCTCTAAGGACTCTTACAAGCCTTAGTGCATGGAGTGCAGGCTCAACCAGGGTAGCTACTGGGGCGCCCCTACAGTCTAATGCAATTCTGCTGATGTTTAAATCAGGATGTTATGTTATGCTATGTCGAACTACAGCTAGCTTTAATCTGGGGGAATTTTATTCCTGGGAAACATTATTTAATTTGACACATAAGGCTTCAACATCCTCTTGATCTAGATGATTCATTATGAATACCATGAAGGCATTTATTTGTTACTGCACAAATGCAGATCTTTCGAGGTAGAACCCTACACTTTAAACAAGAGTCCCACAGCAGTTATATATCACAAATCTTCATTGGGACATACAATTTTTCACATTTTAGGGTTTTACGGTCCACTTTCCCTAGCTAGTTACCGCGTTAGCCATATAGAAAAGAGCTAAGCTAACTTCGCTGTTAAATTCCTAGCTGTAAAACGTGTTCCCGGGTTTGATGGGTAACGTCAAAGTGTTCCCGGGAGCGCTTCCGGAAGAAAAGGTGAAAATCTAGGAGAATCAAGTCAGTATGGACAGTATCCTTGGTCAGTACTCAACATTTCTCAACTTTTTATTTTCCTTGGTGTGTAGGAGTTGTCTAGCCTCGAGGGACCCGTACTGTGGCTGGACCAGAGGCAGCACCTGCTCCTTCCTGAGACCAGGCACACGGTGAGGTGACACACACACACACACACACACACCAGCCTGTGCATTTTCTACCTCTGCAGACCTGCTGTCTGCAAACTCAGAACACATTATCGGTGAAGATTTGTTTTCGCAACATTTTTGTATCTGGTATTTCGGGAAAGGTCTGGAAAGCAACATGTTGAATACATACTTCACTTTATTACGTAAAATGAGGAGAATAAATCCTAAAACTCCTGTGTCTGAAACAAACACTTGAGATTTTAAATTATTTCACATTGCCTCCTCAAGGAGAATCATGGAGATAGTTACAAAACAAAAGAAACAGAAAGAACTGAAACAACATGGACACTTGGACAACTGTGGGCAGTGCTATACAATAAAGAGGAAAATGATAAATAAGTAAAGAAATGTCAAAGATGGCTAAACAAGCACACTCTGGTAAATAGTTACTTAAAAAAAGCTAATCCACTGTATCTACTACTAGCATGATGTCTGTTTATTATTATAACAATATGATTTAATTAAGTGTAAAAGGTTTGACTTATTTATGTGTTGAAGGCTCTCATAGTAAAATAATGGAATTGTGGTCTTCACATATACACTCAACGGCCACTTTATTAGGTACCCCATGCTAGTAACGGGTTGGACCCCCTTTTGCCTTCAGAACTGCCT
>NC_048418.1:24103236-24116457 GCF_013103735.1 Etheostoma cragini | reverse complement strand
TTGGCTGCTTAGAAATTAAGTGTTAACGAGCAGTTGGACAGGTGTACCTAATAAAGTGGCCGGTGAGTGTATATTGATTTGAAATACCAACCTTTGTCAATTAATAACATAAGTTTATTTTTACATTCCCATAAACAATATGAAGTTTTATTGATATCAAATTCAAGCATTGCACTGTAGCCACTATCGCAATCCCTACTTCCAGCTCTCATCATCATGTGTGTGTCTGACCCTGACCTCTGACCTCCCTGAGGGATGGCAAACAAAAGGAGGAAATCAATAATGGGATCAACAGTGTATCCTATTACACTGGATGATACATCAATGAGTGCCATATCAATTTGATTGATTACTATCAACTGTTGATAGTCAAACATCGATGGTGTGTCGTGGTGACAGATCATGTGACTGTATTTGGTAAACTGAGGATACTATTGTGGTCGACTTTCCAGCTTATGAACTCATGCTATGTAAGTAGAGACAGTGGTACCCCACCCAACATAAAAACAGTTGGTCATACCTTGTCTCAGGCAGAGGAGTAGTTCAACTGTCCCCATAGATGGCGGGAGACGTAACAGCGTTACCATTAGCCAGAGTCAGGGGACTCACATTCACTCACACACACACACACACCAAAGGATAGGATGTAATGCCCTCTGGTCCAGCTGACATTGTTTTCACTCTGTAAGGTGTTTTGGTGCATGATTTAGGTGATCGTATGTGTTTACGGCACCCGCAATATCTTTGTTTCCATTGAAGGTTCAGCTAAACTTCTCCAGCATGAGGAAGACAGGAACTTTAGAAGTTGGGATGGCACTAAACTGTACTGATTAATTCCTAAATTCCCCTTGAACGAGATTTCGTGCTCCTGCGAATTTCCACTAAAACTATAATGATGTGATTTTTGCTTTTTGTACATTTTGTATAAATGTATATATAAACTAGAACTTAAGACATGTTTTGAGTTATTTCACACTATTTTCTTAAGTATATAATTCCATATGTGTTCATTCATAGCTTTGGTGCCTTTAGTGATAGTCTACAATGTAAATAGTCATGAAAATGAGGAAAACGCAATCAATAAGAAGGTGGTTCCAAACATTTTGGCCTATGTGTAATATATACATGAGAAATATTGATGTAGCCTGATGTGTTGATCTCTGTGTTACTGCAGGCTGCCTTTTCAGCAAGATGTGGAATATGGAAACTCCACATCCCATCTAGGAGACTGTGATGGTAGGTTGCGGCGCTATGACATAGATGCTTCTGACTGCGTACAGCAGCCTGAAGGCAGGCTCCACCTAGTGGCTCAGTCCCTCATTACACCTGTCCAGTTATCACTGAACATTTTGTTCTGAAGAAAACAAAAAGTAAACCTGACTCTACCAAGGAAGAGAATATTTGGATATGAATTTCAGAAATTTAGCACATTGTAATTTAATTACAGGTATAATGTAATTGTGCTCCCCTGCTCAGCAAGATCCACTCAACCTTGAGATTAGTAACTAAGTGTTTTATTCACGGCAGAGTATCGCACTGGGATTTAAGTTTCAACCTCGTTGCCTACAGGTCCAAATTGAGCTCTCAGTTTAATTGCAGAGGATGTGAGTGGAGTAATTGCTGATAGACAATACCACTAGACTGCAGAACGGGAAGTGCAACATCCTCCCGGTCACAAGGCTTTGTTCTCTCAAAGCTGAACATCTGAGAGAGAAATAACCGAGGGTAGCGTGAGCAAGTTGGAATTAGCATAGCATAAAAAACTGACGTCCCTTCTGTTAAGAGGCTCAGATGTCGCTGCAGCAGCACCAGAGAGGGCCTCTTTTGAACCTCACTCTGAAAACCAACAAAAAAAACAGGTTCTTTCTAAACTGTTCCTCCTGTTTTAGGCCAGGTTCAAAGTTGTTCAAATCCCCTTAGTTAGATCTGAATTCCCAAACAGAAAAAGAGTACATAGCACATTCCAAGCCATCATCACATCCATTTGTTTTAAACTGATACATGGGCTTCTAGTTGTTATCCTGCACTTAGAAAGCGATTGCAGTAGAAGTCAGTGATGTCAGGCTGCAGACCTGACAGACTCTAATCCGAGCAGCAGAGGCCGAGCCAGGGACAGGCATGTGCTGCTCTGTCTGCAGATGGGATTGATTATAGCTGGGTGGAAAACACTGAGGTAATGGTATGCTGCGAGGAGAGAGTCTCTGACCGGGCTGCAGGATGGAAATTGTGAGGAGAGGAGAGCGGAGGAAAGGAGAGTCAGCTACTGTGGTCTGAGCCGTGCTGATGACAAGTGCAGCCCTCTCTGAACCTGGAGCCTGTGGAGCCCCAAGGCCAGACTGGAGAGAAGCTCCTTTTATAGACAGTCATCGTATGCTGATGACCCCCAATTGTGTGTTATTGCAGTTATTGATTTATTGTTAAACGCTATATCTTGGGAGGGGAAAAGCACTAAGCCAAACTAGCAGAACAGCACTATATGTAATAGTAATGATAATTTAAAACGGCGCCCCGTGGACACACATTGAGAGAGGATGTCCATTGTGCTGTTCTACTAAATGTCATCTTCGTAATTGGATCTCTTTATCTTCAGGAATCCTGCAGCAGAGTCTGCTGATTGAACCGGAGAGCTTGGTCTCCCTCAACCTGCTTGTGGCGTCTGCAGTCTCTGCATTCACCATCGGGGCGGCGCTCTCCGGCCTCGCCGTCTGCTGGATCATGGCCCACAAGCCCACCAACCGTCGCCATGGCAACACCTCCCAGTCCTCTATCCAGCGGCGTGAAAGAGGCTTGCTGACTAACGGAGGTGGGATGGGAGGCTCCGTTCTCAGTGTGACACGGCAGGGAGGAGGGGAGCGCCCCTGCTCTCAAGGCGGGGAAACCCTGTTTGTCATGCCCAACGGCTGGGTGAAGTCAGGAGAGCTGGACCCGGGTTTCCTGCCAACCCCAGAGCACACGCCCCAGCAGAAACGCAGAGGCCTACGCCTGTCTGACTCCAACTCTGGAGGGTGGGACACCAGCCAGACATACCTGGGGGGAGGCTCGGTGGGTCTGGGTTCACCCTGCCGCATTCCCCCCTCCGTCTACCTGACCACCAGACTCTTTCAGCAGGGGGGGGGCGGGAGACACAGTGGTGAGAGCCGGGGGAACGACACGCCACGCCAGCACTATGTCTGCCTGAGCAAGCAAGAAAAAGCAGTGAAGGGGACGCCCAAAGCTCCTCTCAGGAAGTCTGCAGGAGAATATGTATACCCCATGACCCCCCAGGACTCGCCTGAGCGTCGGAGGGTGGTCTCAGCACCCAGCGCCCCCATGGAGTATGGCGAGCCGCTGCCTTTGCGCTGGCCGGCCCCAGAAGGGTACATTCTCAGCAGCCATGGCATGGTCCCCGTCCCCATGCCTCAACCCTCCATGCCGGCTCCCAGCGGCCAGGCTTACGTGTCCCAGCAACACCCCGCCGGGCTGAGCAGGGCTCTGCTGAGAGGAGCCCTAGAGCGAGGGGAGCTGGGCGAGCTAGTGGATCTCTGCCAGCTGATGAGTAAGAAGAACTGCAGTGATAGGACTCAGGCTGGCCAGTGACTCTTGAGGAAATGAAGTGGACGGGAGCATTTCCATGTCCAGAGCTCTCTGTTTAATTTACACAGATTTCTCTTTTCTCTTTCGTCCTCATTCGTCCACTCCCCTCTCCCTTCTCTTCTCTTTTACCTACGTCTTTATTTGTCATTCAGCCCCTCTGAACTCCTCTGTCAGTCTCTCAGGCAAACTCCCCATGATGAGTCTCTCTTTATGCTTTATGACCGGCTCCTGGGTCTGCCACTCACATCCTGACTCACACTAATTGGTCAGATGGACTGAGGTTGTTTCTTTGTCTGCAGTGCAGAGTTGCCTCTCTCTCAATGGCAGTGTAAAGAGGATGGAGAGAAGATGGAGGGATAGGAAAGATAGTGCAGAATGGGGGCCTGAGATGATGGAGACAAAGATGGACATGGCACTTACAGGCTGCCTTCTCTGTGCAGATTAACTGAGGCTGCAGAGGCAGTCAAATACTGCTACAGGAGTGGGATGCCTTTTCCCTCTCGGATACGATTAACAAGACTGCCAACCATCTGTTCTCCACTGTATCACCTGTTGGTCTGATTGCCAACTAGGTGGGCAAATTACAAACATCGTAAAAGTACCTGAAGCTGCAAGCGACTCATCAGACAAACAAACTGGAGTCATTCTGTCTTTAAACACAAATCTCATGGATGATGAGGAAACACAAAATTCTCTCTGTTGGTTTTTCTTTCTCCTCTTTGCTGCACGCATGCAGTTGATGCATACATGTTTTTGTAAAGGTGACGGAGGGTAGGTAGTAGTCTACGTGTAAGAGGAGCACGACGTGTTTGCCAAACGCCTCTAACCAGGGAAATGGGACTATATCTCAGCAGAGGGCAGTACTGAAATGTCAGCACTATTTTTGCCGACCGCATGCTCTCTGTAATGACGGCATCTCAGCCGTCCATCGCTCTATTCCTTTGGCTCCTTACACTCCATGTACTTTTTAATGGCCAATAATTCCACGAGGACGTCTGGGGAGATTGCACCCGAACACTGCACTGAATTGTATCAGATCGAGACAGAAAGGAAGAGAGCGAGGTGTTTCAGAGGATTTAAAGTAAAGGCACTGTAATATATGAACAACTTGTCCTTCACTGTCACCTTTGTTTAGTTTTTTTAAACGCACACACACACACACACTCACTAATTAATGCTGAATTATAAAACACAGTCCAATTTTATTGGGCCAAATTTCCCCTTAAGCCCACAGCGTGTCAAGATCCCAAAGACGTGATGCAGAACAAAGTGACAGTTACAGTGGTGACGATTGAAACCTCTGACCTAACTCAAAGCCAATGGGGGTAATGGAAATGTTCCCAGCAGGCAAATGGGACTATACACTCAGCCCATCAATGTGTCCAGTGCCGTGAAATGGTCAGCGTTCAACACCTCGTGAGCGAAGGAGATGGAAGTCATAAAAAAGGTGAAGAGGTGAGAAGGCTGAAACAAAGCGAGTGCGACTTGAAACAAACTTGGTATTATAAGTGATCAGTTGACTTGATTTTCACGTCCCAGTCAGTCGAGTGCAAATGAACACTGGTTTGTGCTGACCGTGTAGTGACCAGCAATATATGGTTTATCTGTACATAGTAACCTAATTTAGATAAAAATGATAATGTAAGACAAACAGTAACTCCAAAAAAAGGAAAAACATCCAGCACTAGCTTGCAAACAAAAACATTCATCATGTCATTATAGCTATTATTGTATGAAAATCTGTTTTCATATACCGTAGTCTCATATCAACCTGCTTCAAGAGTGAAACCGCGAAGCCGCCGAGAACTACCAGTCTCTTTTCTTTTCTTACGTCTGTGTGCCAAAACCATGAATGATTTACTGATGCCTGATTACTGAAGCAAAAAAACGTTGGAAACTTGATTTAAAGTGCCATTTCATTCATGTCAGCATTGCACCTCATGAACTACGGGGTTGGAGAACCCATGAATTGCAGTATACTTGTGAAATGTATGCCTTTGGCCTTTACATGCTGAATGTTATGTGTTATTTCTTTTAGTTAGATGTGCTGTTGAAATCGTTTGTTTCAGCTCCCCCCGTCCAGATGTTTGTCCAGATGCTACTCACAATGGTAGCCAGCAGTGTTTCAGGGTCCGCTTATCAACTACTTTCATGTCACACTCACTTACTGTAAATATGTAAGAAGGAATATGGGCACTTGGTCATGCCTTTTATGATTATAATGTATTCACTGATGCCATGAAATGTGTTTATTCCAGAATAGCCAATATGTAATAAAAAGGAAGTAGTTCATAAGCGAACCTTGAAATGATCTGAAATGCTGCGAGGGAACACTGTGTATCTCGTTTAGTGTCGTATCTGTCCGGATTCTGGGTTTTTTTGTCCAGTGATTGTCTGTCATCGCCTACCAACTGCCATACTGGGGGATCTTGAAAATACTTGTGCCAATGAATGTACTCATTGCTTTTTCGTTCAAGTCATTGGACTGTGCAGTAATAAGGAAAAGCACAAAAACCTTTTCTCTTTTTGTTTTGCATAATGAAAAGGGAGCTGTTCTGTACTATTTGTGAATAGTGTAAATATTCATTCTGAAGGTGTAGTGTATCTGTTGTGGGGGGCTCGTTCTCGCTCTTCTGAGGCAGGACTGTGTTTGAAGTGTATTTTTTTCCCTTCGGTGAGAATGCTGTGAATAAGTTGTATGTACAGTATTTACGTGACTATGGCCGACTGCTGAGCTCAGCTGTTTCCTGTTAATAGAGTAGAGTCGCAGGCCTGATCTCAGCCAGAACTGAGCCTTCTCATATGACTGATGCCTGCTGAGTTTTTTGTTTTTTTGCAGTTGGTAAGATACAGCTGTTATAATAACCATTGATCTTTGGAGTACTGCTATTAAATGGCATTATATAATTGACTGCTAATGTTGTTGAGTGTGGATCCGAACGCACTCATTGTAATAAATGCATCTCATTATATGGGTGCCCACGTATATACACACATTTATAAATGCAATTCTATTACTTCACGGCAGTTTCAAGTTATGTGTATTTCATAATTGCAGTTTATCTTCCATTAATGAGACATGTAAACTTCATAACAGCCAAAGCTCCAGAGCAGACAGGCAATGAAAAATATTTCAAGCATTCACTTGTCTTGTCACAAGAGGGAGCCGGGCACTGGATTTCATTTATCAGGGCTCTGTGAGGGAGAGGAAGACTTGAACTCCCAGCCCATTGGTGCCTGTGCATTGACTGGATGTGGTCTGTCTGTGCTGCTGAGCTAAACACAGACTGTAGTTTTTATTAGTAGAGAGGTCAGAGATGAGAATATAAGGCTTTGAACATAACACAGAGCAGTACTAGAATGAGTAGGTTACTTAACAGGTATTTATATTCCAAAACACACACACACACACACACACACAAGAGTTCATGCAACGAAAAAGTTTTAAATTTTAAGTAGTAATCACAAATGTCAAATTACAACCAGTCAGACATTGACAAATGGCCCAAAATAAAAAAAATAAAAACAGGGTAGTCCTGCTCCATCCTACAATTTGCATAATGCAACATCTTTTACACTTCACACCTCCAATGTGTTATGTGGGTTTATATCAGAGATGTTAAGTCTCAAGCCCAAACCAAGACTACCCTGATGACATTATCAGGAGTCTTGTTCCTCCAGAGGCACATTATAAGGATGTGTACGATATGTGGAGAACCCTTAACAATATCATTTTTTTAATATTGTGGATTCTTAAATAAGTATAGATACATGTTTGTACTCCATTTTACTTAAGAATAAAACTGTTTCAATAGAAAATAATAGCTGATGGAATCAAAACAGCAGTTTGTGGAGGCGATCCATTCAGCCGCCAGTAGATACATGTGTGCAGGTAAGTGTTTAGACTGCCAGTTTTTAGGTACTTTTTCAAAGTAGTTGACAATAAAGCCAATATGAATCGGCGTGTAGCAGAAAAGAAACACAATCATGTTCGCTGTTACTATGCCAATGGTGCTTTTCCTTTCCTCCGACTTATCATTCACCTTTAACAGAATACAGATGATGCGACTGGAGCAGAAGACAATGATCAGCAGTGGCGTGAGGAAGCCTAGACACACCAGAATGGCAATGAACTCTGGATGAAGTGGGATATCTTTACATCTCCCGTAACAGGTCCAGAGTTTCTCAGGGTGATTATCGTTTCGGAATACAGCACATATTGTCACAAGAAGTCCCCATATGACCAAACACACAGCACAAGCTGTCTCTTTCTTCTTTCTCCAGGATCTGGCCTGCAGCGGGAACCTTATGACCAGGTAGCGCTGGACACAGATGGCCGTGGTGGTCAAAATGCTGGCATACATGTTGATGTAATGTAGGAAAATGAGGAATGTACACAATAAACTCCTGGGCATTCTGTAGAAGGCATCATAGATCCTTAAGGGTATGAAGAGGATGAGAGCAGTATCAGCTATAACCAGGTTAAGCATGTAGATGTGGGTGTCTGTCCAGGGTCCCCGTTTGGCAATGAAGGCACGCAGAGCAGCAGCATTGACAAGCAAACCCAGGAGAAACACGAGACTGTACCCCGAACCCTGAAGAGCCTCCACTTGAATATTGGTGGTGTTGGTGGTGCTGTTGCACACTAACATCATTCTTCTTCTTACATCTGTAAGAAGTGTCCGTGTGGGACAATAATCACATTAATATTCTGTTATTGGTTATTAGATAGCCTACAGCTTACAGGTTCTTATTTTTTTAAATGATAGGTTCACGTTTTTTCAAGCTAGTCCTAAAACAATACTCACATGGCCACATGTGTGCTGTAATCGTTCAAAGATCAAAATTGATGGCGCAGAACTCAAGATATTTTAGTTTTTCTTCCTTGTCAAAACATAGTGCCTACATTTCCCACAATGCAACTTCAACACTGGCAGTTCCATCAGAGACTCTGGTGTGTCATGCTAGTAGTGGCTAATGTAGCCTTGAGCTACTAGCCTCAAACAGAGATCAGGAGCGGCTACAAAGGTCTGGTAAGAACTTTATTCAAACTACACACCCCCAGGTTTCCTTTCATTTTCAAACTTGTAGTCTTCAACCTCAACCGACACTGACTCAAGTGACATCACTTGAGGAAAAACTAGAGTGAAAGAATGTTAGCTTTGACTAAAGTTAAGAATGCATTTTGGACTTTTTCTCCATTACACGTGGATCCCTTCATGGCCAGTGTGGACAAATTGATTACAGCATCCAAAAACTGTGTCAGTCAAGCTGGTCTCACAGCAGTTTGGAAATGGTCCCTTTGAGGGTTAAGTTATTTGGATCTATTGATCGGTCAACAGAAACGTAACGGAAACGGGGAAATTAAACACCGCACACCAGCAATAACTGCCACGACACTGGGCTGCTCTTGGAACGCATCAACGGGGAAATGAAACGCCACACGCGGTAGACAGTGACAACAATGGCCGCCGGGCCACAATCCACAGTCTCTGGGGGACACAACAACGGGGAAATGAAACGCCATACGTGGTAGATTGTAACAAAACGGCCACCAGGACACGATCCGTGGTCTCTGGGGAACGCAAAAACGGGGAAACGAAACGCCACATGTGGTAGACAGTGACTTAAATGGCCGCCAGGACACGATCCACGGTCTCTGGGGGACGCAAAAACGGGGACATAAAACGCAACACGCAGGCAATAACAATGGGACAGACCGCCACACGCAGAACGTGCTACAACAACGGGACGGTTCTGGTTAGGAAGAGAACAACGGGGAAAGGAACCGCCAAACGCCGGAGACAGCAACAACAACAGGACTGTTGTGGATTTGAGAAGAAGAAAGCGGAAAGGAACTTCCACAGGTGGGACGCCATCCCTGGGCTCCGGTCTCCAGGGTGAAAGCCCTGTGTTGTTTGACTCATCCACTACCCCAACCAACCTCCCTACGCGGATTTTTGGCTTTTCAGTACTACTCACTACCGTAATCGTGCTGTTTTTACAAAAGATGCTTCCCATTGAAATTCGTTAAAATTTGTGCTCACCCCCACGGAAAAAAAACGTGTCCCTGTGTACAAAAACCAATTGATTAAGTAACGTCACCATTTCACAAACTGCAATGAGACTGGGCTGTTTCAGTATGCATATGAGACATGTGAGACTTGAAGCTTTCCGTTAGTTTCGTATGACTCAACAGTTCAACAGTTCACTGTGTAGTTCTGTATTTTAACACTGACTGTAATTACTACATGCAACACTGTATTAGAATGTTATCACACCAGGAAGTGTTCACTCATCATCTGAGTACTACTTTCTTTTAAATAAAAATGGTATTTCTAACCAAATAAAGAACTTTGACTCTGCCTATTTAACTCATCCTTTAAACAGAAAGATTAACAATGTGAAAATGCTCATTTATGAAAACATACAGTATATACACACGTCTACAGTTGAAATCATTGGAAGACAGAAAACATCAGCTTTGTGTTGCTCACAATGATCCAATGAAAACCCAAACTTACCAAATGAGCTGTTCTCCTGAGCATGAACCTTATTGGAATGATTTTGAAAGGCAGCTGCACTCGCATTTTTAGGTCTGGTTGAAAATGTGACGATCTGTGTGAAGCTCTGCTACATTTGTATCAGTTCCTCTCTCTGATGCATGTGTGGTCTCTGTTGCAAAAAAATAGTAGGCCTGGAGATGTATATTTGCCAACATGATAGCCAACCACAGACACATTTTCATGTAGTGTAGCTTCACATTAGCCTTTTTCTGCTTTTCATTGCGGAAATGAATGTTTAAATGTCCCTATATGGCTACTATTGAAATTGAAACAACTGCTTTGTGGCTCTGCAGTACTGGGTGTTCACAATCTATTAGATCATATTTGTTTAGCATTACATCCTTTCACCATATAGTACGTTGTTTGTATTTTTAGTCAGTGCTTTTCTTGTATTTATACTTTTGAATCTGCAACCCAAGCTGTCATTTCCACCAATAGTGTTTTTTTAGGGTTCCAGACTGGAAAAGAAATTGTACAGTAGTTGCAATTTATAGCACTACCTTTCCACACTTTACCAGCTATACAATATAAAGAGAAATGGGTCAATGTTTGTGCTCTTGAGAAATGGGTCAGTGTTATTGCGTGGAAGTCTGGGACGGTGCCTAAGGACTGGCAGACCGGGGTGGTGGTTCCCCTCTTCAAAAAGGGGGAACAGAGGGTGTGTGCAAATTACAGGGGTATCACACTTCTCAGCCTCCCTGGTAAAGTCTACTCCGAGAGGAACAATGCGGATTCCGTCCTGGTTGTGGACAACGGATCAGATCTTCACTCTCGCATGGATCCTGGAGGGAGCCTGGGAGCATGGCCTCTGCCAGTTTGTAGTATTTATGGACAGGATATCAAGGCGTAGTCAGGGTGGGGAGGAGGTGCAGTTCGGTGGGCTCAGGATCTCATCGCTGCTTTTTGCATGTGCATGTGGTCCTGATGTCATCATCGGTCTGTGACCTTCAGCATTCACTGGATTGGTTTGCAGCCAAGTGTCAAGCGGCTGAGATGAGGATCAGCACCTCTAAATCTGAGGCCATGGTTCTCAACAGGAAACTGATGGAGTGCCTTCTTCATTTAGGGAATGAGTCTTTACCCCAAGGGAAGGAGTTTAAATGCCTTGAGGTCTTGTTCAGGAGTGAGGGGACCATGGAACGGGACAATCGACATTCAATTTATCGCACTGTTGTGACCAAAAGAGAGCTGAGCCAGAAGGCAAAGCTCTCGATCTACCGGTCAGTTTTGTTCCTACCCTTCACCTATGGTCATGAAGGTTGGGTCATGACCGAAAGAACGAGATCCAGGGCACAAGCTGCCGAAACGGGTTTTCTCAAGAGGGGGGCTGGCGTCTCCCTTAGAGATAGGGTGAGAAGCTCAGTCATCCGTGGGGAGCTCGGAGTAGAGCCGCTGCTCCTTTGGGTCGAAAGGAGCCAGTTGAGGTGGTTCGGGCATCTGGTAAGGATGCATCCCTAGGGCGGTGTTCCAGGCACGTCCAGCTGGGAGGAGGCCTCGGGGAAGACCCAGGACTAGGTGGAAGGATTATATCTCCAACCTGGCCTGGAAACGCCTCGGGATCCCCCAGTCGGAGCTGGTCAATGTGGCTAGGGAAAGGGAAGTTTGGAGTCCCCTGCTGGAGCTGCTGCCCCCGGACGAAGATTGATGGATGGATGGATGGATGGATGGATGGATGGATGGATGGATGGATGGATGGATGGATGGATGGATGGATGTTTTGATTCTGTTGGCTAAAGAAACACCAACACAGGCCCAAAAATTAAAGTGTGTGACAACAAACCTTGAAGGGGACGGGGTTTTTTGCTTGGAAAATGTGTGTCAGCCCTGAATGGGAGCATGCATTCATTTCCATTTGTTATATATAAACTGACAATGAAAAAATGTAATTTCTGCTAAAGCTTGTCAACAACTGACAGTCAACAACCACAGGCCTCTAACGCAAACCTCTGTTCATAAAAAGAACATTTGTTAATAAGTTTCTGGATTCAATAAGACAGATAATTGAAACAGACTGAGAAATCATCAAGACATCTGCAGGCTTCTCTCTACTCTGGCAAACCTGCAATTTCGCAATGTGAGTAATTTTGTCAACACGTTGTCGTCAAAGTGTTCCTATCCAATCAGAAAGACAAGGAGGGGAGCTTGGACGCAGGCACACACACACAAGCCAAAAGCTGCACAATGATGGCCACCTTAATGGGCATCCAGTTAAAAATGGAGCCACGCAGTGTTTGTGTGTCACCATGTTTTTTCCTGTTACGGTTTGCTTTGGTTTTTTTGCATACAGTAACTATGTCTCGCAGCAGCTATGTGCTTGTTTGTCTTCTGGGGTCTGATTCACTTGTTTGTGGCAGAGGGGGTGACTAAGCTGCTGAGGGTTTACATTGACTCAACATGACGCCAACGTCAGAATCAATCCATTGTAGTATTTAATTTGGAGCAAGAGAAAAGGAGTTTAAATTGCATGAGGAAACATTTACTGAAGGAGCTTGTCCTAAATAATCTTGAACCCTGAGCGGATTTGAACAAGATTACACAGATGAATCATTGCCAGCATCATAATCTTTTACACAGCATGGGTCCAGCACTGTGCTCATATTCAAGTGCTTGAGTACAGGTAATGATGGGCGAAGGAGGCCTTTGGCTTGGTGCAGATGAGGTTAAAAGTAGAACAGAGTTGTGTAAAAATATGAAAAGGATATTTAAAGTAGAATAGCTGATTGTGGCTCCTGGCAACGTTGCACACAACGGTTGCCTCTGTATCATTGCCTTAGATGTTTAGTACAGAGGGACAGCTTTGTTTGAGAGGCATGAATAAATAGAGGGGACTTGGTTGGGGTTTTGGTTGAAGGGGGGACAAAGACTCATATTAGAAGTTTAGAGTGCATCCTTTCTTTGAATTAACAGAAGTGTCATGACAAAGCATCAGCGGTGTTCAGGATGGACCAATTCAGGGTTCCAGTCCGTTGTTTGTCTGCAACAAAATGCAGAAGTGCAGAGCTGAGAGTTCATTCAAAAAGGGAAGGTAAAGGCTGATGGAAAGAAACCAAGAGACTGCAAGGGTTGGGGGGGGGGGGGGGGG
>NC_048418.1:24020298-24103016 GCF_013103735.1 Etheostoma cragini | reverse complement strand
CCCCCCCCCCCCCCCCCTTCATATTATTCTGGTTTATGGTACAAGTGGTGGTGTATACAGACGTGCTCAAGTTTGTTGGTACCCCTCCACAAGGATTTGAGCACGTCTGTATATGTCTTGTTTTTTTGTTTTTCCTCCCTGCCTTATCTGTGTTAATGTTGTATACCATGTGATGTGATGTGATCTGCAACCTAATTTCCCTATGGGGACAATAAACATGAACTAACTAACTAAAACAGATGACAGAGCAGAAAGGTCCGGAGTGTGACGTTGCCCTTTGACTTGCTGTTTTATCCATTTAAATCTATTTTCAGTTGACACAGTTTGGTTTCAGGAAGGTTTTGGCTTTCCGTTTGGAGCGTGGCGTGCTCCATTGGACTGCGACCTCCAAACTCAAATGTTGGCCGTTTGAAGCCAGAGGGGGAAGCAATCATCCTATTAGAGAAAAAACTGAAGGTCAGGTGTGGCTGTGTGAAAGAACATGGGCCATCAGTGTAAATGCTGGGTAAGCAGTGACTTTATTAGAAGAGATATTCCTAGTAACGCATTGCAATGACCTTTAAAATCAGAACCCTGAAGAGCACAGGAAATGTTATATTGTATTCTCTTTATTAGGAATTACTGCTTGTACTCTTGCAGTTATTGCCTTCTTAGCGATGCTCTCAATTTTATTAAAAGATACTTCCAAGATGTTATTCTCTGAAAATAAAGGCAGAAATCTAATATCACACAGGATATGAGGGGGTTCCATGTTTTAAATGTGGTCTGTTGTTGTCATTAATTTGTTTTAAATCCCTTCCGGCTTCTGCAGTTTTCAGAGAGATATTTCCCAGATCTACCCAGATCTGGTACATCATTATGGATACATTTTTGTCTGCTGGTCTCGTTTTCTCAAATCTGGTCTGCCTGTCTCTCTTACGGCTTCTCCTTTACCCACCTCGATGCATTCATGGCTGCCTGTCTGGAACTGTTTGAAAGTGCCCTTTACACGTCAGTTCTGAGGCAGGGTGATGGGGGAGGGAGGGCGGGAGGGAGGTTTTCATCGCTCTAACTAGGTCAGTGAAGACACACCCCTCTCTCCCCTCACTGTGCCCCTGCTCTTCCCCTCCTGTCTCCCCTCTCTCCCTTTCCCTCTGCTCCCTGCTGTGACGCAATGCAGACTTTCACACTACGCCTGGTTCTCTGTAATTACTTCCCGAATCTGGGAAAACACAACACAGCTTTCCACTTCATTAACGGCGGTGATGCAGCCCCCCCCCCCCCCAAATTACAATCCAGAAAAACACACATCAGCTGAGACGGCTTGCTCTTTTCCAGCTGCCAGTCAGGTTAGATGAATCAGCTGCACCACATGGATCTGTTTATCAGCAGTTGCAATGATTTGGTCCAACTTTGTTGTTGTGATGACGGATTACACAAAGCGCCGTCATTGCATTGTCAATCTGTGGTCAGGCTCAGAAAGTGTGTCACTGGTACTGTGTCTTTGCTTTGGGAAAACACTCTCTTTTAGGAAAGTGTGCTGATGTGTGTGTGTCAGAGGTGATGGACAACATCTGCTTTTTAACTCTATAAAATACTTCTCATTTGTCTGTGCACCTCTTCGACAAAGTGGACTGAAAATCATAAAATATGCATGCCAAAGGGCAAACTCCAAGTATTACATAAGCCCAGTCTGTTATGCCACAACCCCCAACACTAGATGGCTCTGCTTCTGCTGGCTGTGCTGCAATGAGTCATCTGAACTGAATGACCAAATCTCCTCCATGTCTGTTTCTCAAATGCAGGGTGTTAATCACTGTAAACAGCGATCTGTGGTGAGCTGTGAGGATGCACTGTGTGTTGCGTGTGTTTCACAGATAGTGGTAAAGCAAGAGGCCAAAACATCCGGGTGGTGGACGTGATCAACCTGTTCAGAAACCAGGCAAGAGCTGCACAGTGTGCAGATCTTTCAGTGATTTCTAGCTGATGGATGTTGGGGAATATGAACTGCTCAACACAGAAAGATTATTCAGTAATTCCATTCCTCCCTGATTACATCATTTGATGCAGTCAGATGATTACATGTAAAAACGAGCTAGGGTCTTGCATGAAAATGAAAGGGAATAGAGGATCTAATACCTCTCCTTCCTCTCTCACTCTCTCTTACTCTCTCTTGCTATATATATATATATATATACATGTATAATATTTATACATACATGGCACAGGGTGTATATTATCTGGTATAAAGATGTGCTTATGTTCTGCTTTGTTTTTTTGTTTGGTTAAAAATCCAGGCCATGTCACATGGTGTTTTTGTATACTGGCCTATATCATGAGTCTTGTTGGATGTGATTGTGTAAAATAATATACAGATACATGCATTGATGTTATTATTTTCTATAATATGCTGCCCTAAGAATACCACTTCTGAAGCCCCTGGTGGGTTTTTAGGCAACCCTCCTTCACATTTCCTTGCAAATTATTCATTTTATCGTTTTAATTTTGTATGTGTGTATTAAGAAACCAACAAAGTATCTGAGGGAAGATGGGAGGCTGACAGAGCAGTGAGAAAGGGACGGATGGGTGTGTGGCAGCAGTGGCTTGCGGAACAGATGTAGCTAGGCCAAAGATGGAGAAAGCAAGATGGTACGAGGCGGAAGGGAGAGTAGTCACAGTTGAGTAAAATGTGCAGTATTCTGGAAAACACATTTCCATCTCAGTGACCTTATTTACTGTAGATGGAAATGGTGACAATGTTGATCCATGTGTGATTGCATGTGTGTGTGTGTGTGTGTGTGTGTGTGTGTGTGTGTGTGTGGATGTCACTGGAGTGTAAATGGGCCATGCTCACATGGCAAAGCACATTGATCCACACAGGCGATAAGAACAACCCAGTTGTCATGGCAAACTCCTTTTTGAAGTTATTATACCCCATTACCTTTTTACATGGCACATGTTTGTATTTGCATTACATTTCTATGTGAATGTTGACACAGACAAAAGCTGCGCACACTGAGAGCTGACATGTATTTTAAAGCCCAGCGTTGTATCCTTGTATCTGATCATGAACCGATTGACACTTTAATCAGTCACGACTGTGGTTTGTTTTCGATACTGTATTAATTACTTAATGAAAGGTTCAGGACGGGGAATGTGTCAACGCTTCCGAGTCCTCCCTCCGTTGGAGCGTCCGTGGCTGTTGAACCTGCTCTGCGAGAGACAAAGGAAGACAAAAGGAGAAGGGTTAGGGGGAGAGAAAAGGGGAGACAGTGGCAGAGAAAAGGAGAGATCTGCTGCTGATTGGGGTTGTCAAGACAAGTCTGGACACACTAAAGAAATGTACCATAGGTGGAACTCTGTGCGTGCATGTTGGAGGGTTTTACAGACTCAAACAGCCACGAAGAACATTTCCACGAAGACGTGCAACCTGAATTTAGCAACATGTTGGACGACATGCTTGTGTGTTTTGGAGGTTTAGAGAAGTGGGCTCCTGATTACAGTTTCATATATGTGACTATTTGTACATGGGCAATAGAGAAGAACCATACTTCCCCTGTTCAGTACCTACTATACTTGGCCTTCAACAGGAAGGTTCAGGGAGTAGGTGCTGTGGTCCCTGTGCAGATCTGAGTCTGTGGAGAATGTCATTTTATTTGCAGAGAGCCAGGATTTGCTTACACAATTATCATGTACATTATAACAAGTCGAAGATGGTCTGTATGCATGTTGACGGTCAGCATTCATGCAGGTTGTGTGCATGGATTTGTTTTTAAAGAGGCAAACTTGAACTTGAGCCCCCATGTTCGGTTTCTCTCAATTAAAACACTAAGACAGAGCAAGGACATCATTTCTGTCATTTTATGATATATGATATGATATGATATGATATGATGTGATATGATATGATATGGTTTATAGGTCTTCTCCTATCCAAAACAAACAGAGCTGATTAAAACCAGTAAAAGCATTGAAGAAAGCAGTTTGACGTTGAAAGCCT
Source organism: Etheostoma cragini (assembly GCF_013103735.1). Lineage (NCBI taxonomy): Eukaryota > Metazoa > Chordata > Actinopteri > Perciformes > Percidae > Etheostoma > Etheostoma cragini. The sequence continues at coordinate 24,099,037 of NC_048418.1, read as the reverse complement.
GTTTCTGTGGGCCTGTGAGCCGACCTGCTGCTCACATTTGCTCAGGTTGTTTCTCTGATAACTTATGACCTAGAAGTCCAAAGACTAAAATCATTCATGTGGTTTACATATAGTTATAGATGACTGGGCGCCCGGGCAGCTCAGTTGGTAGAGCGGGCGCCCATATGTTGAGATTTACTCCTCGACGAAGCGGGCCTGGGTTCAACTCTGACCCGCGGCCCTTTGCTGCATGTCATTCTCCCCTTTCATGTCTTCAGGTGTCCCGTCAATAAAGGCCTAAAATCCCCCCCCGCCAAAAAAAAATATAAATCATAAATATGTGGCTTAAAGTGGGACAAACATTGCATTTATGACACAGGATATGACGTCATCAACAGGTTATGTAACAAACTGTTTTTTTAAATTACAACTTTCTATAGAGCTATGTGCCCCTTCTTTTCATTTCATGTTTTCAATTTATTCTTTCTTTTACTTTCTTTTCTCATAGAAGTCTGAGTTTCCGATTTGGAAATTATTACTTGCATGCAGAAAAAAATTTATAAGGTAAAAAAAAAAAAAAAGATTACAGATTTCTCTTAGTTTGAAAATTATTGGAAACATTTGGGGTGATGCAAGAAAGTATAGTTCTAGTCATTTTTAGATGCAGAAGTACAACTAAATAAGATAATAATAGTCCAATCAAAACACATTTAGGTGTTATTTATAAAGATTGAAACTTTTCAACCTTTCAAAACTCAGCTAATCTTCTTTATCTGTGTAGGTGTGAGCATGTTTGACTGACAGTAACCAAGCAATCCTGCAACTGTCATCAGATCCTAATTCATATAGTACTGAATTCTGATTGGTCCACGGAAGTCCGAGTAGAAGTATGAGTCCTGTCACCTTCAAACCAGCGAGAAGAGCATTGAGAAAAACTGAAATTTAAACATTTCTTATGTAAAATTACCCAAACTCTTCATAAGTTCGCAGAAAACGCGCTCACGTAGGATCAAATCACTCGTATTAATCGGATTGAGAAAATCATTTTTCAGAGCCTTTAAGTGCAGTGCTCAGGGCTTGGTCCAGGTTAAAACTTTACATAGGAAAATTATGATGATATTAAAGTTATTTGCATTTCTTGGTCACTGGTCAAGTGTTGACCTCTTGAGCTGAAATCAGGTGCAGGATCTGTTTAACCTCCATAACAGGATGATTTTTGAAAACATATGTGATAAATGGAATAAGACATCAAAATTGTTAATTAACAATGTTGTAACTGAAATTAAGTCAGGCCAAGGACGCTACAAGAATACGCTGAATATCTGTTCTCTTCCTGGAGGAGGAGTGTGAGTGCTCAGTGAGATAAATCTGTATCTTATGACCTGAGATTGAACTCCCATTCTGTTTATTCTGCCGGCTTTATCAAACTTGTACTGTGTATGAAAAATGAAACTGATAAGGAGAAACTGAGAGGGAAGAAGAAATAGATGTGCAGTGTAGAGTGGTAACAGGAGCTGGGGAAGATCCAAAAAGGTGGAGGGTTGTAGTCTAGTCAAGTCTCGAGTCTTCTGTGTTAGAGTCCAAGTCACCAAAGAAGAGTCAAATTGAGTCCGAGTCGAGTCACCATTACCTGAGTTTGATTCTGAGTCGAGTCTGGAGTCTAGAGAATAGAGACTTGAATCAAAGTCCAGGACTCGAGTACTCCATGAAACAGTTACTTTATCTTATGTCACATTTTTTAAACTATATAAAAGTAGTCAGAAACTTCTGAGTCAAATTCCATAAATCTTTGAGTCCGATTTCTGAAATCCTCGAGTCCGAGTCATCAGTGCGCGAGTCCCAGTCGAGAATAGCTACTTGAGGCGGAGTCCAGGACTCGAGTACTCTACCACTGGGATGAGGATGTGAAGTGCAGCCGAGGGATTAGGATGAGTATGCTGCGACAGGGAGGGATCGGTGTTTGAACTCATCTGGCACACTGACCTAGAGAGGCAGACAAACTCACCGCTCCAGATTACAGCGCCGTGCGTGGCTGCAGGCAGGGGGAGGGAAGGATTAATGCTGAGGAAAAAAAACAGTGAGATTAATCAAATGAGGGAAGAGGGAGTGAGGGATTACAGCTAAATAATCCCACCAAACTGACTGGCACAGTGCAGTACATGTGCATTTGTGTGTTTTAGCGATTTCGTGTGTGTGATGTACACATTAAAAGAAATTATGAAGTAAAAGATTTTAAATGACCCTTGTTCACATTAAAACGCATATGAACATTTTATAATGCGCAGTGGGAGAAAATAGACTGGAATGTAAGGAGTTGATGCTGCTGAGGCAGGGAGATTGGCCATGGGGCCCCACTGAAAACCATGTGCAGCCAATCAGTTACAGTTGGTCCCTCATCCCTACAAAGACTCTTTGATGTGAGCGAGACCTTTAAATTCAACCCCGGGGAGTCACAAGGCTGCACTGGCTTTGATCTGAGTCAGGAGAAACATTATGCCTATCCTTACAACAAGGGCCTGCGCAACTACATGTCTGCTCGCCTGACATTTAAAGAGTAGGCGACAACAAGCACAGGGTTCATGGGTGAGTGCTGGAAAATCAGCGTGCTAAACACAAATATATTCTAGATGGTGTGTGTACAATGGAGCTGTTCAAGGTGACAGCAATAAGTGTCACCCTTAACCTGCTGTAGCTGTGGCTCGCATCACGTGTGTTCTCATGCACAGTAACCGAAGAGAGTCCACTAGGTTGATTTTATATTAACCCTCCAGTTGTCCTCGGGTCAAATTTGACCCGTTTTTTGAAGTTTCTACATCCGATTCTTTCATCAAACTGTCCACAAATGACATGCATGGTTCCAGACAACACTCCTTGCAAGTTAAACAAAGATCGGTTCACTACTTCATTGAATGTTAAAAAAGAATTGACATAATTTCACATAAATTAGGTTTCTTGACCATGAATTCGAAAACAAATTAGTGTAAAACTGGTAATACTGTACATGGGTGTGAGTGGTGTGTACAGTACACTGATGGTAATGTAAAAAAACGAGGACAATTGTTTCAAAAGGCATCAAAAAAGTGTCTTAAATTATCTAAAAAGTGTTCAATTTCAGTTTGGAGGGGAGGACAAAACAAGGGTTAAAGATTAGTGCAGTGCCTGGTTAAAAACATGTCTGTTTGGAAGAGACTGGGGCAGGGCTAGAAGGGCGTAATGTGTGTGGCATCAGGTATACAACTTTTTTCAAAAGGAAATGAATGTGCTGTTTTTATTTAGCAGAATTGCATTGTGTTGCTCTATTCTATTGAATATTTCCTATATTTCGAAGCAGATTTTCAATCCTGTATTCAGATCAAATGAAATAGCCCCAGGGAACAGGCATTAAATTAGAATTGAAAGCTACCTTCACCAGACGTTAAGTCAATGTAAGCACATTGGGTTGATGTATTGCATACTTTTGGCTTCAAGCAAACATTCAAATGCAGGCACATACTGTGCAGTGTGAATAGTTGTAAAATTAAGAGTTTTACCTCAGAAAAAAAACACATTTTGACTACATCTTTTGACACTGCCATACCAACATTCCCAGTTAGGGAAATGATGAAAGACAACGGACTCATGCAAACACACAGAGGGTCCTCGCTTTGTTGTGTGTCACTCTTTTGCAGTGCATTTGATCAAAGAGAGCCTAAAATAATCTACGCAGGTGTAAACTGGAAATATCTCCCAATGCGACTCTGCATTAGGGATCATTTCTGTCTATCACTGTTCCACAGGACTGTCACTTTAAATGGCGTTTCTGTACTTGGAATGACTCCAGGCAAGGTGGACATTGGCTTCTTGGCCTCCTTCTCTTGTGTGTTTTGCAGCTTTGCTTGTTGTCACACAGTCTATGATGTAAATATCCGTCCATTTAGGTATTATTTCTCGCCCCCCTTCATCTGCTTCCTCATCCTGTTATGCTGCTGCCGAAAACCTTTCAGCTCTAAGCTCATCTTCTTCTTCTTTGCTTCTTCTTTCACGTCTTACTTTGTCATCGGGAAACAAAATGTCTGCCACGTACGAGCCATGCCAAAGCCCTCCTTCCACTCCCCGTCTCTCCTTCTTCTAACCAAGCTGCACAGCGCTTACGTAAGACCTGAGGTCAAAGTGTCACTGCTGTTGTCAAGGGAGACATAGACAGACAAAACAAACAGAGGGGCTTTAGAAGAGATGTGCACGGGGGTGAGAGAGAGGGGGAAAACCCACAGACACAAACGGAAGAGAGGAAAAGCTATGCAAAAAAAGGCTGGAAAAATAAGGATTTGAACATGTGTGCATAATACAAAAACACCAAGATGTCAGAATATATTTGTGGGCTAGCATTATGTGTGTGTGTGTGTGTGTGTGTGTGTGTGTGTGTGTGTGTGTGTGTGTGTGTGTGTGTGTGTGTGTGGTGTGTTTGTGTGAAACCCAAAAAGAACCCATGACTGTAGATGCTCTGTGCTCGGCTGCTCCACTAACCTAGTTTGAATCATCTTTGCTTTCATGCTGTTTCATAACACTGCTGCCAGAGCATTGCATCATAAGACCTTCCATAACCCCCCCACCCACCACCACCACCATCTACCATCCACCATCCAACATCCACCACCCAGCCACACCCCACAGTCACACACTGTCAAACGCAAATACTTACATCTTTATTAAAATGCCAATATTATGAAACAGAGACCTAGACACACAGGGTGAAAACAGGATCTGCAGCAATGTGCAATACAACAAAAACATGTTGTTTTTAGAAATCAAAACCATGGAAACCTATTCTGGTACAACTACAAAATACAAGGCAAGAATTTGAAAATGAGCCTAATAAGGACGCTTTAAGATTACCAGGGAAGATGAGCTGCATAATTTGTATCGGTGGAAAAAAATGATTTATGTGTTGTTGTTTTTCTACCAATTATTCACCTAAATATTTTCAGTACAGTACCACTGACAGCAATTACATCATATCAATTCCAGCTAAATAGAGCACGAAATGCAGAAAATCCATGTTATGTGGGCCTACTTCTTTACAAATCAATAGATGTCCGACTGACTGACTTTTGAAATGTCTCATGATATGTTATCGCTAAATTGTATTATTCAATGTTTGTTTTTGTTAAAGAAGGAGAAGAAAATCGCAATACTCAATACCATCAAACCGCAATACAGACAATCAGATAAAATCCAGAATCACAAATGAAAATGGCAATACAAATTGAATGGGCAACATGAAATGCATCATGAAAGAATTGAATTGAGACAAAAGTATTTACTGTATATTGCAGCCATAATAATTTGGAGTTACAAAATCTGCAAAGAAAGAGAGGATTTAGATGAGCAAAAATGAACACATAAGGGACAATTGTCAGTGGCTCACATACTGAGGTATGAATAAATAGCAGTATTCCTAGGTTTCCGGCACAAAACAGGAACCAGACTGCCATGTATCCGACTTTGTGAGGTCACTAGGTGTAAACTCTGAAGCTGCTTCACCGAAAATAAACTGAACGCTGGTGAGTAATCATTGGGCGAGCATCCAGGGACATTTTCGCAACAATTCTGTTCTAAGAACCCAACATAAAGCTCATTTAAGTATAGACAACAGCTCAAAAGTCCACAAAATGAGACACCTAGTTGCTGCAGCAACTCTGCATATATACTGTATTTATGTTGCCATCCAATTTAAAGTCATTTGTCTATAGTTTTGTTTTGTTTTTGGGAAAAGAGTGGTTTCATAAATGTTAATATACACTTTTAAAGGTGGAGGTTAAATGTACAACTGACTGGCATCGTGCAGTCTTTAAAGAAATTGTAAGTGTTGGGGTGACAACCATTAAGATTATATATTATTATTATTATATTATTTCTCTTATTTTAATTCATTGTTTGGCCTATATACAATGTCAGAAAATAGTGAAAAAGGATAATCATAAGCCCAAGGGTAACCATTCACAATACACGTATGTCTGGCACATACACATATGTCTGGCACATAATCAAACACTTAAAGATACAATAGTTAATTATCATACAAGGCTACAGAGCCGGTTTGATAACTTAAGCAAAACCTAATAATTAGAGCTCAATTAATTATAGGCAACATTCTACATTGTTACAGTGACTGGTGGAAATCCAGTCACTGGAAAGTGTGGGAAACAGCACGTCTCTTTTATTTATTTGATTTATTTCAGGTTTATTTAGCAGGTACAATTCAGACTAATGATCCAATATAAGCTGTAACATGTGTCAGAATTAGCCAGGAGGCTATTTTACATCTGCTGTCTGTAATACACAAATCTGCTATTGTATTATAATAACATAATACTATTTATTCCAGCATGGTAAAATCATTTCAATGCACACGTTTTACTTTATGATTCATAGCAGTGCCAAATGTGTGTGTTGTAAAGAAATATGACTCATATACATCCCTGGTGGGGTCCTTTTGCACTATGCTCCACAAAATAATACAATAATACATCACAATTCACTCCTGCACACTTTGCACTCTTCATTGCACTATTGCCTCTATATTGTTTCTGTTTAGAGTGTGTTTATATTAGTGTGTATATGTTAATTGGTTGATTCGTATTTGTAAGAGCATTGTGAGCAACCAAAGAAAAATGTTCCAAAGAAAAATTCCTTGTATGTGTCATCATATCTGGCAAATAAAGCTGATTCTGACTCTGATTCTGAATTTAATTCTGACTCTGATTCTGATTCTGACTCTAATTCTGACTCTAATTCTGACTCTTATTCTGATTCTGATTCTGATTCTAATTCTGATTCTGACTCTGACTCTGATTCTGATTCTGATTCTGATTCTGATTCTGATTCTGTCCCTGGACAAAAGTTTTCTGAAGTTTTAAAGCAGAACTGTTATTTGCTAGTCGGTGATCATCTTTATTTCTCACTGCACCACAGCACTTGTCAATCACACGGCCAGCCACCTTAAACTCGCTCCTCACCGCGCGCTCCCGCGAGAGCTGCGAGAGGAGCTCTCGGCAGTGAGATCATGGGAGAGTCCACGCTTGGAGAAAGTAGGTTAGCAGGGTAGACTAAAGAGGGAAGGAGGCAGAGCGCAAAGGGGGGGTCCGATCACCGGTCGTCCACCGTTGGACTAGTCTTTCAAAAAAAGTTCTATTCTCCAGTGCGCCGAGGCTGTGACGATGCGATCCAAAGCGACTTTATTCACTCTTTCATTCCGTTCGGACTTAACCGAGCGATAGAGGAGAGGAGTTTCGGATAGTTCTGTATTTTTTTTGGCCGTGCTTAACGAGATCTGTCTGCAGCCGGGGACCAAGTTAATATTTACAGAGCCAGTTCACTCCGGGCCCGGCGGTTTATTCTGTCACCTACATGAAACCCATGTAGCCGAGTGTTTCTACCGTCCAGCCAAGAGAAAAGACCACATCACAATGAGAGGTACGTTGGTTTTATTTCCCAATAGAAATGTGCATGTTAAGTTGAACTTGGTGAGGATCACAGTGTGCGTTTGTACGGGCTTGTACGGCACATGTGCGCGCACGGGGACTTGGTCCCAGTGCGCATTATTTCCTCATGACTGGATTATGGCTGCACAACACAGAGCCAGAGGTTGCATGTTTCAGCTCAACATGCACTGATAAACGGCTGGAGGAATATGCTTCAATCGTGAAAATCTAACTCAGATCAATTCAGTTAAAAAAAAAAAAAATCTCTTATGTGTCTTTATGGTAAAATCATCTCAATGCACACGTGCGTAATTTTGCTTTATGGGTCATGGCAGTGCCAAATGTGTCTGTTTTTAAAGAAATATGATTCATACACTTTACCTGGGGGAGACCTTTTGGAAAATTTGCCAGGGGATCCATGTTAGAGTTATGCAATAGAAAAAGGGAGGGGCATGAGAGGAGTTGTTGTTTTTTTGTTTTTTTGAACCAAAACTGCAATTATGCAATCATGATGTTACTCGAGCTTATCTGGTTTCTGCTCAGGTAATGAAAACTGATTAAAAAAGTGAACACTCTGCACAAATTTGCTTTAAAGAATGAGATTGGTATACAGTCATTTCATTTAGTGAGATATCTATATAAAATAAAACATTTGCAACCCTCTCTTGTGGTCAAGGTGGGCCTAGTTGTGAGTAGTGTTGTTGTTGGTGTAGTAGCGTGATGTTGTGATGTGATGGCTGTGCCAGCATGGCCGACTGTGTGAGTGCACAGGGGCAGAGGGATCTGGCTGTTCCACTGACCTAGTTATGTCACCCAACATTATACAGGCGTGCATTGACACTCGGCCTTTAGTGTGCCCCCCCCAGGATGCAGGCTAAGCTTGAACTTGGGGGCAGAGGGCAGCGGGTCTTTGTTAATAACTAGGAAGGTTGTTGCAGCCATCCGATTGGTTTTTTATCTGTAACATCCAAATATTCGTTAATTGAAATAGCCCTTCACTTGCAAGACCATGAATAATAATATTGATGAACATTAAAAAGAGGGCCACAAATGTGTGTTAGCAACACATAGGTGAAGCACCGGAAATCATCCTTGTCTTAATGTTTTCTTAGGGAGGTTCCATTTCTGGCAGGACATCCATGTGTAAACAAACCGTCGTATCCTCACTGGAAAAGCATTTTTATCCCAAATGAACACGCATACACACATTTGCATTCACACTTAGTCCAAATTGTTGAGTCATGGCAACAGCTTTGGTATGCTGACAGAGACCTGTTCTGATGTCTGGATCTATGACTCTTCACCGTACTGGATCACACTTCTGCAGAATGTATTCGTATTTATTACATGAAGACATTAGGGAAAAATCACAAGACACACGCCGGGTAGAAGAGGCCTATGGCATTCTTGGCTCGGTTCTAATCCCCCTCTGTGGGCCTCTGCTTGGCCTCCACTGGTATTTGCATCTTTTAAAATAGAGCCCCTTGATTTGAATGCACCAGCAGCCAGATAGGCAGATTGTAAATGCATTTTAAGTATGTGAGTGAAGACTCATCAGTTTTATTTTTACAAGAAGTAAAAACAGTACAAGAAGTATTCATTTATGTTTGTACTGTATTCATGTTGTCACTATACTTTATATATGTCCACACTGCACTACAATAGCATTTGTGCAATCCATTGTTTTAGCAACAAATTTTTAACCCAATCTTACTTTTTCACAAAATCGCACTTTACTGCTACTTTTGATTTCTTACTCTAGCTATGTCCTCAATCTCTTTTTTATTCATATTTTACCTTGAATCGGACTGTGAGCAACTGCAACTAAACTATTTCCCAGATCGTATCAATAAAGTCTTCTAATTCTGATTATTAGACAGTAAGATCCAAATATTTTGTGAGAGCTGCATGTTAGAGAATTGGGCTGTGTGTAATCAGTAAGACAGATCATAGATTTAAGCAGAGGTTGTGAGGTTGTCATGTTTTCATCATCTGATAACATGTCTGCTCTCCACCAGTCCATCGCCACATGCCATGAGACTTTCAAACACCTGGTGTTACTGAAATAGATAAAGAGGCGACAAGGGCCAGGCCAACCACAGTGGATTGTTGCCATACAGCTCTGAGCTGGCTGTAAGCCTACACCCAACTGTGAGGCATGACACACCAGTGCTTCCGCATTGCTAATATGCATAGTAGCATTTAGCACAAGGCCCCTCACCTCCTATTGAGTGAGTCTTCTTATGCTGTCGGTCATTCTTTTGCCAATGTCATGAAAAAAAAGCGAAAAGAACAACAGCTCCCATGATGCCCAAGGGCATTAGATAATTATAACTTACACCTTATTGTTGTAACACACAGGCCTGAATTACACACAAGCTCAGTACCTATACATGCACTAAATGCTGAGGCGTCAGAGTGGGGGGGCTTTCCCCAGAAAGTGGGTTTGTTGGTGGTTCGGTGCCTTGCTCAAGAGCACCTTGGCAGTGCCCAGGAGGTGAACTGGCGCCTCTCCAGCTACCAGACCACCCCCATACTTTGGTCCGTACGGGGACTTGAACCAGCGACACTCCGGTTACCAACCTAACTCCCTACGGGCTAAGCTACTGCCACCCCCATTGACAGACCTTCATCCACAGCACTGCAGAGGAGGGTCTGCTAGTCCACACAGCATTCCTGGATAGATTAAAAACATGCTCTGATTTATTGGCATTTCTTTAAACCAATCAAAATTGTCTTGGGGCGGAGCTAAGCGCCAGACATAGGCCGCCAGCTATCAGTCTGGATTTACCCTGATCTCAGGAGCAGTTAACCATAGTCCTCAAAAATCCACCAGAGGTTAAAATTACAACACAAAGGAAGCAGAAGATAACAGACATCCGGAGAACCACATCCGAAAAGAGTGACATCCGGTGGAATTTCGGCAGAACGATCCTGGAAGTGGAACATCGTGAATATAGACAACCCAAGGTCACATAGCATAGACTGAAGGTTATTGTGACTTGCAGCCTGTAATTACATTAAAACAGGTTATAAGATTATGAAACAGTCAGAGAAGTGAGGTGTGTGTGTGATATGTGATGGTGACTATGTGGAGGGTCAAAAATCTTTTTTTCCCCCCTCTGAGCTATATTGACACAACTCCTGCTGGAGCATTATTGGCTGTTTGATACCAGGAAGTGAAGACTTGGGATTCACTCTGCCTCTCTCTATCCCCTCCAGCCTCACTCAATTAGCCTTTTGTAGAGATTACACATTTGGGTGTATACCTCACAAAGTAGCCGCCCCACTGCTCAAACACCGTTCTTTGTTTGCCGTTTGCGTGACTTATCATTTATCAGCTATACCGCTAGCATTTTTGACTTAGTTCATGTGTTAGTTGGGTGAGAAATGTAAAGCGCTGCGTGCAGCTTTTAGCAATTTAGTTTGGCAAAAAGCAAGATTAGTATTGACCTTCTAGGAATGCAGACTCTCTCCAGAGAGCTAAAGGTCAGATGCCTAGACTACTGGTATTTTAGTGCAGGTCAGCACTTACATTCAGGGTTAAAGGTGAATGTTGCATTAATGTTAGTGTGGCCACTACTGCCGTTGTGTCTCTATCAGCATTGTTAGACAGTTGAATCTTTCATATCTGTAAAGTAGAGACTGAACGATGAAGGATTTTTAATGCCGATACGAGTATTTGATTATTTAAAAATCTGATATGCCGATATATCGACCGATATACAGTATATATTTTTTTTTAAATCCAGAAACGTTCAAGAACGTTTCAGAAACATAAACAGATTTCCCTAACATTAGTTATTTTTAGTTATTTATGAGTTCTCACTAAAATAATATGAACAGAACAGAGGAACGTCAAAATATTTGAAGGTTCTGATAAATGAAATGTAGAAAAATACAAACTTAAGATATGAAACTTAAAGTCCTTTGAACAATAACACAATACCCCAAAAAATGTTGCCAACAGGGACGTTGTAGAGCGTCCTCTGGTGGACAGACTATGCAACGCCATCACTAACAGGGACGTTGTAGAGCGTCCTCTGGTGGACAGACTATGCAATGCCATCACTAACAGGGACATCGTAGAGTGTCCTCTGGTGGACAGACTATGCAACGCTAACACCAACAGGGACGTTGTAGAGCGTCCTCTGGTGGACAGACTATGTAACGCCAACGCTAATAACATGGTTGACCATCCGTTTTTATTTGTTAAGTAATCATTTATCAGAATCTTTTATTTGTTCTGATGAATGAATATTTAAAAAAATATTATAATTGCCGATACCGATAGATCGGGACATGCCTAATATCGGATACTGTAAAGTAAGCTCACTGTCAGCGCCAAACGGAATCTGCGGATGCAGAATTTCCCGCAGATTAAAAATATATGTATAATTAAACTCTGGATGTTAATGTTTTCTGGGCCTGCTCATTGTCATTGAATGTTTATCTCATAACGGCAGCATTTTCTGTAGAGCTGAAAGCATTATGCAATTATTTGATCAGTAGATTGACAGAAAATGAGTCGCTTTTGAAGCAATAATGCAGAACAAGCTCTTATTCTAGCTTCTCCAATGTGGATATCTGGTGGTTTTCTCCCTATTATTTGATAGTAAACTGAAAACTGCTGGGTTTTGGACAGTTGGCACAACATTTAGGGCATTTTCACTGTTTCGGGAGGTTTTCTTTTACAGGAGAATTACTCAAGACTAGGGGTCTCAAAAATAGCAACTGTATCAGTTTCAATACCGTCATTAAAAAAATGCAATGCACTTATATAGGAGACAAGGAGTAAATATTATATATCATTTACTTAATGCCTAAAAATACTTATGTGTGGTTGCCATAACGTGACAGTGTGGAAAAGAAAGAGAGAGAGAGAGGGGAAAGATGGCGAGTTGTGCACCCAGTGACCTGGTCTGGAAGAAGACCAGGACTTCTGCAGTCTGGCAGCATCTGGGGTTCCACCCTAATGAGAAGGGAGTGTGTTCAGTGTCAGGGTGTTGGTCTTCACTTTCTGAACGGTGAAGGCTCACGCCAACAGTTTGGTGACGTCGTCTGAGCCTGACGTCATCATTTTTAATTTTTAATGAATCACGATAATACTGTATAAATAGGTTTGACATTAAAAATGGGATACCGTCCAACTGTAATCAAGACAATACTATAAGTACCAATGAGTAATCAATTCATTAAATATAAATGCTAAAGAAACACACTCCCACGCCACTAATTAGTGTTACACAACATAGTTGTGCAAGCTACCGCTGACAATGACCCTGAAGAAGACTTATTTCAGTTGCAACGTGCTGGTTATTTTAAATACATATTGCCATGGAAAATATAGTCATTTTCATGTTGTCACAAACCCGACAGTGTGCCTTGGATTGTTTCGGAAGGAGTCTTGCATTTGAAAGCAGATTCTGCCCATGCAAAGTACCCAAAGAGCAACTGTATGGGAACACTACAAAGACCCAGCTGCGCTTCTACTCCATTTTCTTCACAATAATAAAGTAATTGTAAGCTGCAGCCCTATTTTGTTTTTTTCTATTGGTTCAGTGCTATAGGTCGTCAAGACGTCCCTGTTAATTTCCTGTACTGTATTCATTGTATGTAGGTAATTAGTTTAACTGGATAGTAATCTTTGGGGTTGTGCCTGGATGTCTGCAGAGTGTCAGAGAAGAGAAGTGAGAAAGCATGGATGTGTGGTTGTAGCAATAGTGTTGGGTGGCTAAGCATATGTGTATGTCTGGCTCTCGGCACAGGATAAGAAAAGATCGGGATGAAGCAGCGGCTCAATGTCAAAGACAGGGAGTGGGGTGAATATCTGACATTCAAGTTCAGAGTAAGTCTGCCTTGAGTGGACTGTTGCAAGGTATGCTATAGGCTATTACGGTCAAGTCAGACGTGGTTTATCATTAACTAAACAGTGGAGTGCCTGACTTTTGCATAGAAATCAGTCTATAAGGAAATAGTCTCATGGTAAATCAGAGAAGATTTGTGTTGGGCGTTAACATAACTGATTTAGTTCAGTTTGTCTTGGCTTATCACCATTGCCTTGCTTGGTTAATTATGCAGTTATGTAACATAGCCAGTTGTGTGATTCATTCTAGGAGTCTTCAAGGAAACGTTTGAAGGGGGAAATCTAAGCAATGTTCGGCTCCACCTTAAAACTGGTTTGCGGAAAGTCAGGATTATGCATGGGTCCCTCCTCCCTCTCCTCCCGCAGTGGGAAAGTGTGTCAGTAGGACAGAATTTGCACATGGGCTGACAGGCTACAGCGCAAGAGTGACGGAACACTCAGCCAATACCGGGGAGGCTGCGAACGCCGCTCAGCCAGCAGGAAAGAGAGAATCTGAGGGGAGTGCGGGGTGTCAGTGTTGCTAGACTGAGCCTACTGAATGAGTGTTGTGAGGAATGCTCACAGACCAGTTATATAATCATGAGACGAGGATGGGGTGGAAAGAACCTGAGACGGAAGGAGGGAGGGAGCTATTTCTTTCCATTGCATGCCTGCAGCTGCCCTGATAAGTTTGAGTATCTTAATCAACAGTTTGAAAGAAGAGACAGCTGACTCTGTTAATACAGTGAAGGGCAATACACTGAGTGGATAATATAGGTTGGGTTTTCCAGTACCTAAGAGTGCAACAATTATGCCTCAAAAACATTAAGAAAAGTGGTTTTCCATACATCCTCAAGTTGTACAAATGACATTTTGTATATCACTGATGCAAGGTTGAGAAACTGCTATCTTTGTAGCTGCTGTTGTTTGCTTTCTCGGTTAAGAAAGAAGGAGTTTGTGTCATGTGTGCAAGTGTCATGTGACTCCCTATCTGTCTGTGTGCTCTGTTCCCTCATGGGGGCCACATGAAGGGTGCAGTTCATGCCAAATGATCTGGTCTTGTACTGCATGTGCTTTTTAAGGGACAGTTTGTCTGCAAGACTGTTGCCATTAATAAAACATTTTTAATCAACAATTGAAGTAATTCAAATGTATGTAACTTCAGTAATGCTACATTGTTGCTCACTGGACCCATTACAAGATGTTTTTGATATTTGTCTTTGATTACTACACTCGGGTGAAAAGTCTCTGTTACAAATGTGTTGAGAAATTTCTAATATTAATGATAAAAATCCGTAATAACGTGTTTTACAAAACTATGTGAAAGACAGCGAAGTTCAACAGAAAAAAATAGGTTATGTTAAAGGCATTCACACCTGATTTTCGCTAACATAGGATTTTCAGTTTTTAAGTCATGGTCCCCCCTGCCAGGACTACGGACTGTACTTGGATTCAAAGGGGACATGAAATGTATCTACTGGATGTGTCTAAACCTTCTAACATTGTCTGTAAAATCTTATAAAACTAAATCTGAATCTCAGTGGCTCCAAGCGAAATGAAGGAAGGCAGAGATGGATGGAACATAACCAAATGAAAAAGAAATGGTTAAAAAAACTCTGCGGATTGTGCATTTGTATCAACTGGAGGCAGAGAGATGGCCTTCTAATATATCTCAGAGTACATAGAGGGACAGCAGTCTAACTGAGACAAGATAGCATGGGCGACCTTTTTAATGTCTACAGACGATACAAAGGAAAACATGATAGCCCAATATTAATGACCAGGAAAAGAAAGTCAAAAACCGTGTCTTAAATACGGCTGGCTTGTTTTATTGAGTTAAAGGATCTACAGTGATCATGTTTCTGCCATCTTTTCAGATTCAAGAGAGATTAACTGTACAGCTATATCATTAGCATGCCATTGGAAATTGATATGTTTTGTGACTTTATACCCAAAGGGGTACAAATAAATGGAGAGTATTAAGAGACAGGTAAGTGACTCCTGGGTAACACCCATAGACTTTTCTTTTTTACAGTCTATGGTAACACCATTAGCGATAGAGGCCTTTTCAAATACAACACAAAAAGCAGTAATTAGGTGTGGTGAGAGCTAGACCAGCTTCAACCTGAGCTCAAACCCAGGAGGATTACAAGCAAACATTACTATTAGTTCATTCAGTTCATTGTTAGTTAAAAAATATATATTATTCACAACGAAAATCCTTGACAAATCTTGAAAATAAAGTCTGCCACTCATTTGTCAAATATGGGCTTCTGTGGAAGTGTGTGTTATGTCTGAGTGTGTGTATCAGATATCATGTTATTGTTTAGATATTACTTGTTTTTGACCATGGTTCACAGTATGACTCAGTCGTGTCAAACAAGCAGAAGATGTAAATGTGCACTTTGCTAAGCAGATGCTGACTGATGGTCTTAACTTTAGTCCACTTTGTATGTACAGTAGATCTGACCTCCTGGCAATGTTGTTTGTGCTCCTGCAGCTCAGATCGAGGTCATCCCCTGTAAGATCTGTGGGGACAAGTCCTCAGGAATCCACTATGGAGTCATCACCTGCGAAGGCTGCAAGGTGAGGAGAAAACACAGGGAGTTAACCAGGCTTCCGAACTTTACTTCAACCAATCCGTTTTACCTCAAATGTGCATGTCATTTACTGTGTGTGTGTGTTTAGGGTTTCTTCCGTCGCAGCCAGCAGAACAATGCCATGTACTCGTGTTCCCGCCAGAGGAACTGCCTGATCGACCGAACTAACCGTAACCGATGCCAGCACTGCCGCCTACAAAAGTGTCTGGCTTTGGGCATGAGCAGAGATGGTAAACACACACAAAGGGCCCTATCTTACACCCATCATGCACCCACGTTGTTTAAATAGCACATGCACCTGCGCCCATCTATGTGCTCATGGGCGTGCTGGTCTTACAGGGAGGTGTGTTCAGAATTCATGCTATCGTGAGGCCGTGGGAAGTGATCGCGCCATTGAACATCAAAAACCTGATCTGAAGTCAATAATTTCTTTTTTATTTTAACAGTGCATTAGAACAATGCGTTTAGGCTTATGCACAGCACACACTAGGCTTGTTACACACACGGGAAAGCGCAGAAGCACACACACATGCAAAAGATCACGTATAAAAATATTACAGTGCAAATCCATCATCATAATAGAAATGCGCCAAGGTACAAACGTGCCTGGCTTTTAAAGAGAATGGGAGATGTCACTCTGATTGGTTTATTACGCACTATATCATCTTTACACACTTCCATTAACCATGACATTCAGCAGTGAGCTGAGTTTTGTTCACCTTCCTATTACACATGGGTCGTTTAGTAGATGTGTTTCTCCAGCAAATCCCAATATGTGTGTTCTTAATTTAAAGCTGATACCAGGAGCAGTTGAAGTCATAGGGCTTAGTTTCACATTAGCCGTCGTAGCAAGGCTCGCCACTTGTTGTTTTTCAGGTTGTTGACAGAAAACAAGGACTGGAACATACAGTACTTAGAGATAAGGTGGCACACAAAGAACATCATTTTGTAATTTGATTGAGGTTACATGTAGAAACCAGATGTGAAATGCATTAGGTTTGACTACACAAAACTTGCTAAATCTGTGCACTAAAGAAAAAATGAATAAAATATGTTTAACGTGTATTCGTAAGGTGTCTATGAATTGTTTTTCTTTGTCTGTTTGTCTACTTTAATGTATTTTCTCTCTGCAGCGGTTAAGTTTGGCCGTATGTCCAAGAAGCAGCGTGACAGCCTCTACGCTGAAGTGCAAAAACACCAGAAGTCCCAGGAGTGTGTGAGTTCTGCCGGCGGGGGTCCCACTGCTCTGTCTCTACCCAAGAAGGAGGCCGTCTGTGGCGTGGAGGATGGCGAAGAGGCTCTGAGCCGGTCCTACAGCAGCGGGGGCTCCCCCCTGAGCGACCTGGATGACATCGCAGCGCTGCCTGACCTGTTTGACCTGCCGCTGACTCCCGAGGAGGCCCGCAAGTACTGCAGCCTGGAGGTGGTCGGCAGCGGAGCCAGCACCGGGAACACCTCCAAGTCAACGTCCTCGTCTTCCTCTCCCTCATCCCTGTCTAATCAGAATTCCCCGCGGCAGACTATGCTGGACGGGCCAGACAGCAACGGGATCCAGCTCCTGCATACACACTCCCACACGCACCCGCTGCTGGGACACACACATGCACTGCTGGACCATCTGCCTGATGACTGCTCAATAACAGACCTTGGTGAGTACTGATTATGATAAATAACATATCATTTCTTCTTTTATTCACTCAGGGTGTAGAAGAACACCGTAAAACCTCAAATGTCGGTTGGGGCTTTTATTGAATTAAATTAAGAGAGAATTGCAGGATATTATAAGCGAGATAGGCGTTTATTTTTGAGGTCTCCTTTTTATAGTTTTAATTGCTTTTTCATGTAATTTCCCTCTGCATGCTCCTAATCCAAACTCAACACTTGTTCTAACTGTTTGACATGAAATCACTCACTGAACAGTTCATTACTCTTTTCCTTGTGAAACATTTTCCATAAATGTTGACTTTCAATAACAGCAATTTACGTTATGATAGTATTTCTGGTACAAAAGAATATGCCATGAGCATGTACTATTGGATATGTATGTATTTCTACTTTTATCGTAGGAAATATAGTCAATTATAAAGGAAATGAAACTCAATGAAATGAAGGCAAATCTAATTTGTAAAAAAAGATGGATTCAATGAAAACAAACAAAGATAAAGCACAAGGACACACTGGATCTCATAAATATGTTATGAAAAAAAAAAAAAAAGGAAGAACCAGACGGGTACATGGCATTTGGGACAGCAAAACAGGACAAGGACAAGGTTGGATGGGCAAACCAAGCAGGAACCACGCAACATGAAACAGGCATGAGACATACAGCAGTATAAACTCAAACACAGGGATAGAGAAAGAGATGGTGGTGTAGGGGTATTTATAGAGGTAAGGAAGCACAAGCATTTTTAGAGAGGTGTCTCTGGGGGCCTTGGAGAAGAATAAATTTGTTTTTCATTTAACATAATTATGGTTGCTGGCAACAACAAACTGCAAGCAGGCTTTGAATAGGGCTCCGGGGACTTTTAAAGGAAGCAGTGAATAAAGATTGTGACTGGTGGGTATTGTAAGTGCAGGAGGTGGAAAAGATCCTAACAGAAATAAATAAAATAAGTAGATGAGCCGTTTAATCAGTGTTGGGGGCATCAGTGGCAAACTGATGCAAAGCATCTAGGTAATCAGGCTCTTGCGGGCATGATCTGTGGATATGTAAATAATCCCACTTACACTCAAACCTGCTGCCACTACAGACCACACTGATGATTGTTTATGTATGCTTTTTCTTTCTTTCTTTCTTTCTTTCTTTCTTTCTTTCTTTCTTTCTTTCTTTCTTTCTTTCTTTCTTTCTTTCTTTCACAGAGCGTATCACTCAGGGTATTGTTAAGTCTCACTTAGAGACGTGTCAGTACAGCAGTGAAGACATGAAGAGATTTACCTGGATACAATACGCACCTGAAGAAACGCGTGCTTATCAAAGCAAGGTACAGGATGCACACTTTAAACCCCCTGTGTGTTTGTGTGTGTGTGTGTGTGTGTCTGTGTGTGTGTGTGTGTGTGTGTGTGTGTGTGTGTGTGTGAAGTCTGCTGGCGTCACATGACTTTATAGCAGTGTATTAATACTAGATCAGAATAACAGCTCAGTGTCATTCGCTGTTTATCAGCATGCAGAAGCTTGAGTGATGTGTTATGGTCACCGCTGAGAAAGGACAACAACAGCATTGAGTTTTGGAGACAAAGAGGATTTAAAAGATATTTAACTCTACTGAAGAGACAATGTTTTTTTTAATCCTTTGTGACCTCCTTGATAGGATGGGATAAACAGTACTAGCGACTGCGTGTGGGCGGGGGAGTGGGGGATTGGGGGAGTGGGGGTGGTGCGCAGGCTCACCCAAGGCTCGCGGACAGTGTTGTTGTCATAACTTAGAAGGCCTCATGGGGGCGACAGAAACAACGCTCTATAGCTTTAAATACAATAGCAATAAAAAAGAAAAGAAAACGTAAAAGGCCTACTTTACCAATATATTGTTTTTCAGTGTGTAAGCAAATCATATCTGTAATTTCCACACACAAAAATCAAAACAGCACAAGTAACGAATAACTACTCTATTATATATGTCAATTGACTTGTACCACTCTATTTTTGTCTCTTTTTCCAGTCAGCTGAATGGATGTGGCAGCAGTGTGCACACCACATCACTAATGCCATCCAATGTGTGGTGGAGTTTGCCAAACGCATCGCAGGCTTCATGGACCTGTGCCAGAATGATCAGATTATACTGCTGAAAGCCGGTCAGTGTCTAAAAGTGCTCTAAGTCTAAATACTTAATTAACCGAGCTCATTCTTTCAATGTAAATAAAGTCTGAAAACCTGCTAACTTTAGTCCTGTCCTGTTTTTTTTTGTCTTCCACCTTGTACCTTTGCCTTTTTTCCCATTCATTTTTGGGTTGTAATAAATCACACATGTGATTCAAACACTGGGGGAAAAACAAATTACTTACTCATTTAACTTGCATATAATTGTCAATGCATTTACTTAATGTTAATCTTTGTGGAAACTTGTGGATATCCATGTTATCTTGCCTCAAAAATATTATATATGCTGTGCACCAATGTTGGAGCATCTTTGCCACTCTCTGTCCCTCCCTTTCCCCTTCCTCTTCTTTTTCCATCTTTCTGTGTCTATGTCTCAACCTGGGCCTTCCCTTCCAGGCTGTCTGGAGGTCCTGCTGATACGTATGTGCCGAGCATTCAACGTCAACAACAGCACTATTTTCTTTAATGGGAAGTTTGCTCCGGCTCCGTTCTTTAAAGCACTTGGTGAGTATCAGATGTAGTTTTTTTTACCCTCTAAAGCATCAAGATGTTTGACAGGGTGACACATGAAAGCCTTGTAGGTTTTTTTCCACACGCACTGGGACCATGAATGCCTCTGCTCATAACGAGATACCTCTGCATTGGCTGATTGACTTTTTTAAATGACCTGACTGGTAATTTGTTGATAAAATGACTCTAAGGCAATAATGTCAGCTTCAATCTTGTCAATAGCAGCACAGTAAAGCCAGAAATGGTTTTAAAGAGATATAATGGAGAGCCTCCAGCTGGATGTTGGTTTTGAATTTCTGAAGCACTAGCTTGTCTCTTTAGTACCCCCAGAACTGTTTTATTACCAAAGCAGTCTAATGGGGAAAAACAAACACCATTAAACGCACGAGTAAACAGTGTGATAAACTCATTTAAGAGAAAATATATTATGTCAGTCTATACAGCAGTTTCTCTGTGAGGAAAAGAAATGGATTCCTCATCATTCTAGGTCTCTCCTGGGTTTGTTAATTCAGTATGGCAGCCCTAATACATTCTTCAAGTGATTCTTGTTGTGAACTGATGTATTGATTTCCTGTCTTTTTGCAGGTTGCGATGACCTGGTCAGTGCAGTGTTTGATCTGGGAAAAGGATTCTGCCGTCTACAGCTGTCTGACGAAGAGATGGCTCTGTTTAGCGCCGCCGTTATTTTTTCTCCTGGTGATTGTTTTTTTCCTTCATCTCTTTCTTGCCCACACAAACATGTTCATGAAGAAGTGTACGTTATACTGCGATATTGTAATAGTCTATGCAATGCTGTTCTGTCTTTGGTTAAGAAGACCATACTGGTATTCAAAGCCACACAACATATTTTTTGTTGTTGATGTGTCACACATGTAGATTTTCAATTTGTTATTGTGGATTATTTCACTAATTTATCTAGGGTTTTCATTGTAACTGGTCACTATTCCCCATGTGTCTAACTTCTGACTTTAGAAAGCAAAGAAAGGACTTAGTACATGACGTCATATCTTAAATAATGCTGGACATCTTTAAAAGCAGAAGCCTTCTGTGAAGCCAAACATTGTTTGAACTCACAGACCTTAAAGCCTCTGAAGACCCATTAGGTGTTTCCAGTTATTCTGGTTGATTAGATTATTTTCAGGTTGAAAGTGGGCTGGAGCTTTAATGGGAACTTATTAGGTCACATATCGCCTAATAGGTGCAACAACACTAATGGTGCGTTCATGCCACCTGGGAATATAAGGGATCGCCCCATGATTATGTTGTTTTTCCGACTGCCAGCGTTCACATGGTCGGTGTCACTGCCCGATGTGAGTCGAGTGCAGATTGGAGTCGTGCATGTGTCACTTTGCGACGAGTGAAGATGTGAGTTAGGCATGCGTCATGCGTTTCACTTTGTGACAAGTAGCATACAAGATGCTAACAAGAGACTTCCGTAATGTCAATACAGTAAAAATGGACCTACTTGACAAATTTGGTTCCCAAGTTAGCATCAAACGCAACAAAAGCTGTCAGTGGAATCGGTGTTTCAAGCTAACGTTAGCAACTTGTTGCGTTACTGCCACCAACTGTTGGACGTAGCCTACAGCATCAGGTGTCTGAAAACATGGAGGCCACTTTAGCAAAGGACACTCCAAAGCTATTCAATTACACATTACTTTCCTCACTACAGTTTGTACAAGAGCTCCAGACATAGGCCTACTTAACTTGAATTGGTTTACTTGTTACTGGCAATAGCGCACAACTTTTATAACTAATTTAAGTTACTCTGTGGAAGCCAATGGACGACTACTACCTAAATCGATAGCACATTGTGGACGTTGGCAAATATATTACATGCATGCGTGAATTTTCTATATTTAGGAAAACAATCAGTTGTCAACCAACTACAAAACTCTGTCAGCAAAATGTAGCCCCAGGTTCTCACCTCTGATTACAAAGGAAGTGACGTGAATGATGACGTTTTTACTGGGGAAATGTTTTTCCGATGCCCATGAACGCACGGTGATGAACTGATCTCTCAGTTTAACCACACCCACACGGTCCTGGAAAAAGTCCAATCAGCCACATTAACTATAAACACCTGTGTGGGTGTTCAGGGCCTTTAGCGGTTCATTATAGTGGAGATCATTTTAAACAAAGGATCCCTTATTTAATAAGTTTTTAAACATAATAAATATGTCGGGCTGAATTTTGGGAAATGTGTTAAAACGATGTGCAAGACTTCTCATATATTTCCATTTGATTGAATGGTGCAGCCATTAAAGAAAGTCTTGTACTCGTCAATCGGGACCTGACATGGAACATATACTGCCGGACAATGTGGATTAAAGCTACTTAAGCAGAAGCAAAACTGTAAGTTAATGAGTTTGTATTTTCTTTCCTGTAGATCGACCCTGGCTAACAGAAGGCCAAAAGGTTCAGAAACTCCAGGAGAAGGTCTACCTGGCTCTGCAGCACAGTCTACACAAGAGTGGTGCTTCAAACGAGAAACTGGACAAGGTAACAGCAGTCCGAGCTCTTCCTAAACCCATGCAAATGTACACACGTAAAGACACATATTCATGAATTAACCTTTTGTGTATCTTCTGTCCCAACAGATGGTGTCCAAGCTGCCCACAATGAAGTCTATCTGTAACCTCCACGTTGATAAACTTGAGTTTTTCCGTTTGGTCCACCCAGATACCGCGTACAGTTTCCCACCACTGTACCGGGAAGTGTTTGGCAGCGAGATGTCTCTGCCGGACTCCACCAACAGCTAGACAGACAGGCCGAGACAAAACAAGAGAGATGGACAAAGTATATTAAGAAGTAGGAAAGCAAAAAAGGAGAGACAGAGAAGGATAGAGATGTTGAAGCTCAATGACCAGCAGTTATGAGACAATCCAGAACTTTAAATACTCCGTCTCCAATGATCCCAAAGTAGCTCCACTTTCCCAGCAGGCAAAGCACCTTACACTACAGACCACACATGCTCATGGTCCTCGGCATATTGTAGCATTAACAAGTGGATGGGCATCCTAATAATACAGCTCCAAGCTTTAACACTTGTTAAACCACTGAGGTTTACCCAACCAGATATGAATGTACCTCACCAATAAGCACCAGTGCACAAGCCAGAACCCAACAACAATGAATGTACAACCCTGCCACTCTAAGATAGAGTTTTACATAAAGTATTAGAATGAAGTTGTGTTGATTCGCCAGGTAGTGTATTAATACAGCTCTCAGTCGATATTTCTTACTATATATGGCTAATACTTCTTAGTTTGGTACACATGCATATTCATGCAGACAATATCATTGTACTGACCATCAATTAGGGACCAAGAGAAATTTTCTCTGATATAAAAAGAAACACATAGATAGGATATGACTTACGGCTTAGGCTGACCTCTTTAATCAGCTGAGAACCAGCTTCCCACACATGTAGACGGTGTTCGGTGCTGCCTTTTTGTAAACTCGTGTAATGCAATGAGAAACCTCAGTCCCACGCACCCCTTTCCTTGTAAATGCCCCTTAGAGACAGGACAAGATGAAATTATCTTTAATTTATATACACATTTATAAACAAATATTTTAAATAAAAATGTAAATAGATGACTATATGTAGAGTTAGAATGTGTGAGTTCAGTTAAGAGAGAAAGGGAGAGAAAAGTGCATCGTAAGAGATAGAGATAAAGATGGATATTTCAGGAAAACTAATATTTGGACTCAAATCGTTTTCTGGACTACTTCCTCTCTTTTGACAGTACTCTCAGGTTTCCATGGCAACGGCCCCCTCTCGGCCTGATGGCAAAATCCAGCTGGGTTTGGCGCGGTTACGACGCAAAACACTTGTTGGCTTTGCAGACGCGACACAGCAGGTGGGGCAGTGTCCCCCCAAACAAAGACGGACCAACATTGCCTTGGTTTTGCATTTAAACTGAGAAACTGTTGGCGCTGCCACCCTCGGCTCAAAAGACAAGAGGACAAATAAAGGACACTAAGGAAGAGACAAAAGCAAAGCAAGAGATGACGTCATGAACTGTAGAATAAAATACACCGGGTTTCCCTACCTGTTTCTAACCAGCAGTCAGTACCGTTTGTGTAGTATAATTGTCTTTCACTCATAAGGTTTCAGTTGGTTACAAGCCGGAATGATGATGATCTAAAATATGTATCATAAACCCTCCACGCTGGTTGGAACAACTGTATTATTTTGTACATTTGCTGTTCCTATCTCCTTTAGTCCCAAACACCAAGCACTTGTACTTTCCTCTTCCTCACTGGACACTAGTCTAAGGCCAGACAGAGCTAGCAGCTGCCCCCCTGAGTTGAGCCTCAATGCCAGTAAGGCTTTTCAGTCAAACTGCTTTATTAATTTAGTTTTTTATTCAATATCTGTCACCCATAACTGTTTACATTTTTCACGCACGTAAATCACACGCTCTCTGAAGTTTGCTAGCACATTGAGATGATGATGATAGTGTCTTACTCTGGGTGCCGTGAAGTTCTTGAGCAGAGTCTGAGTACCTGCGTCTCAGGGAGCTGGCTGTGGTCTCTTGTCCCTTTATTACCAGTGTCATTGTTCAGCCCCGTGCTCCTCACACCTTTGCACCTCATATGAGACCCGTAACCATAATCACTGTGGACGTAAGTTCTATTTTTGTGAATGTTACTCACAAAGTGTCAAAGCCCTTCCCATTTGTTCTAATATTGTGACGTCAAATTTACAAAACATAGGATTAAAAAAAAAAAAAATCAACACCAATGAATAAATCATTTAGAGTTAAATATGAATTCCTTACAAGGGTTAAATGTTTGTTTTTGTTGTGATTTTTATTTGTCTTTATGTGTCTCCACTTTTGTTTTGAAAAGTCAGTGATCTATTTTTTTTATTAAAAAAGATTAGGTAAAAACAAAAAAAGAGTAGTTTGTCTCCCTTCTCTTTCCCTGTATGACAAAATGTACAAGAGGTCTATTAATAGTCCAAAAGTAACTGAGTTACACAGCTCGATAAATATTGTTGTCCAATGGGATACATTATATGTGGTTTTAAGAATGTAATAAATGGTTTCTTTGTCTTTTCAAATGTTTATTGAGTCTTTTTTTGAACATGAAAGTGGCTGTTTTTCTACGTTATATATCGTAAATGAAATATTATTTTGGAACATTTAAAGTTGAATGTAAAAGTTCAATTCTACCTTGGAAGCAGTCTGAGCTCTTTGCGTCTCTGAACCTTCATAGAAGTGTGTGTGTGTGGATGTGTGTGTTGTTACCATGGAAAGCATATAGTTGTGACATCAGTGTGTCAGCAATTAATTCATTGTCATGTCATTTTGCAAAGAAAGAAGGATGTTTGGATGCATGATATTCGTGTGTGTGTGTGTGTGTGTGTGTGTGGACTCACTTTATCCACCAGGATGGAGCCTCCCACATGCAGCTGGGTCCAGGAAATTGTGGTTGCCTAGCAAGTTTCACATCCACGGTGCAAAGTTTGAAGACGTGTTGCTCGGCTGCTAGCTGTGTTTGCTGTAAACTACAAACTCACAGCAACTACTTCTAAATACATTTTCCTCGTCGAGATCCAGGTGGCAACATTGACGGTGCAAGATGTCGGTTGCAGGATTAAGGAAGCAATTTTACAAAGCGAGCCAGGTAAGAGCGCGACTTTTGGTAGCTTAGCCAAACTTAGCTAACTAAGCTAGCTAAAATTACTTTTATTGCGAGTTTATGCTAGTTTCAAGCTAACGTTAGCTAGTTAACACAAGTGAAAATGTTATGGGTAGTTAGCTAGCATTAACGATAAACACTAACGCTACTTAGCTAGCTAGCTTAACTTTATAAGAAACGCTTTATACTTGAACAGTATAACGTTACGAGCTGACGTTATATTGTTATTAATATATTAAACAACTGTCAAATGTGTTGTGGCTCAAAGAAAACGCCAACCCCCTTAACGTTAGCTACTTTAACTAACGTTAATACTAATCTAGCTAGCTAGATAGTTAGCAAATTGGCGTTCGCAACGGTAACTTTTCCTTGTTTTTTCGCTAGCTACATAGTAGGTTTTTGTCCTGACGTCATGTTGAAGCACTAAAGTTACTGTCCCCTATTCAAAATTATCACTATTCACTCAAATATAATGAATGTTCACAGAATTAAAATTTGAATTAATTTAACAAGTATAAGATCTACTAACGTTAATTTGTCGAAGTTTATGACTGACACATGAGTCAGGCATTGAAAGGATTAATTTCTAGTGCTTGTTTTTTTTCGTGTTTTGCAGGTATGTTAAACAGCAGGTAGATAAACCACGCAAGTGTTAGCTAATACCCCAAAGTGATGGTTATGTTGGCTATTTCTAAAGTGCTGGATTACACAATGTTTTCAAAACACTTGGCTCATGGGTTGTGGTGGTACTGTAGCTAGTTCAAAGTCAACTCAGCTGTGTCTCCTATTGTTTTCAACAACATAACAACCTGTGAGCCATGGATAGTATCATGACATATATTTTTAAGCTGTTTATTTGTACTTAAATGTATTTCAACACTTCTGTATTCTAATGTATCGCAGAAAAGGTATGATCTCTAGTCAAGGATTTATCTCGTAACACATGAAGAAGCCATAGTGTCATGCAGGCCCTGAATCATTTACCATTATAGTGATAATCCATGCTCATGATTTTTAGTTTGGTGACACTGTGACGTAGCTGAACATCTAATTTTGGAATACGTCTCCCAATTCTCTTGTAGCACTACCAGTGTGACAAAGGAATGTGCAAATCCAACTTTTTCAGTCCTGCTGCCTGGGCTTTGTGTATCCGTCGATACCCGATACCGATCCAATAACGTTGTTGATTCGGGGGGGGGGTGGCAGTAGCTCAGTCCATAGGGAGTTGGGTTGGGAACTGGATGGGTCACTGGTTCAAATCCCCGTATGGACCCAAAAACTTGGGAGCGTGGATAGGTGGTTGGAGAGATGCCAGTTCACCTCCTGGGCACTGCCAGGTGCCCTTGAGCAAGGCACCGAACCCCCCCCCGACCGCTCAGGGCGCTGGTTCAGCTGGCAGCCCACTCACTCTGACATCTCTCCATGTATAGTGCATGTATAGGTCCTGAGCATGTGTGTGTATTTCAGGCCTGTGTGTGAGTACTAACAAAAGTGTGTACACAGAGTGTAGTGCAGTAATTTCCCCATTGGGGACTAATAAACAAATTATCTTATCTTATCTTAATAAGAAACTACATACCTTTCACCTTATACCGTCCTTCCACCATGTGGAAGAGACTAAATGTACCAGACTTTCCTAACTAATCATTAGCTTCCTAACTCAGACAAAATAACATAGATGTGATGTATTGAATTTGCATGTGCTTGGTAGTATTGTTCCTTTTTATGGTCAACTCAACTTTTTCAGCATGCAACACACATGTTCTTGGCGAATGCCGTAGGATGTGCTGCGACGAAGGAAAAGAAAGAAAAACAACTGGATTTGTCCGTGGATCTGTTAATTTTTCCAATCCCAGATCCAGCTATTTTGTCAATATCGGGGACGATGTCCGATGTAGGCATAGCATGCATTTAAAACTGAAAAGAAAAGAAAAAATACTAAGTAGTCTGAAAATCTGGATTTATTGAGTCAGGTTTGTCTTGTGCTCCAACTTAGAACTGGCGCTCATCCCTCATAGGAATGAAATATAACCGATGGCTCCTGAGATAGTTAAATTAAGATTAAACCCGCCAACGCAAACATGAAGCTCAACAAGACATGGCCTGTAAAACAGGTGGCTTATGTTCTAATGACACCTGCCTTGCAACAGGTCCTTGCTTTGGCCTAACACTGTCACATGCAAGTGTCTCTTTTTTTTTTTCTTCTTTTTTTTGTGGGTGTGTAATGGAATCCTAGTTATGTGAACACTTTGCTCAAACCATCTTCCAGTAGACTCAGTTTGTTAACAGCACAGCAAAATTATCAAACCAGGGATGAGTGCACACAAATGTTATTTCATATTGGCTTCTTCTTCTTTTTGTTATCATACAGGACCTATACTGAACACCCTGCTCTCTATTAGCACAAGCCTAGTCAACAAGCCATTCAGGCTATAAAGAAATAAAACAAGGTGGAGGAGGAGAATCAATTTTCTTAGTTGCCTAAGAAGCTCCGGCTTCATAAATGTCATAAAAATATACTTGATTCAATCAATGAGTAAACAGATTAGTCAGCTAAATTGCTAATCCACCAATCTATTGCTGACACTGTGCACAGGGTATTAAATATTGCTGTTTGTACTATTCCACATCATGTAATTTATCTTGCTTTTGTCATTGACCAACAAGACTAAACCCACATGTTTTCTATCAAATGGGTTTATGACTCTCTTTTAGACCTCCTTTTTTAATATTAATAATAATGTGTCCTTTATTAGTCTCACAAGGGTAAATTACAATTTACACTCTGTTGTTATTACACACATTACACAAAGGCCTGATTTACACACAATAGCTCAGGTCCTATACATGCACTAATGGAGAGATGTCATAGTCAGGGGGCTGCCCATGGAAAGGCGCCCCGAGCACTTGGGGGTGCGATGCCTTGCTCAAGAGCACCTTGGCAGTGCCCAGGATGTGAACTGGCACCTCTCCAGCTACCAGTCCACCACCATACTTTGGTCCCTATGGGAACTTGAACCAGCGACCCTCTGGTTCCCAAACAACTCCATACAAACTGAGCTGCAAGTTTACTTATTAAGAAAACAAAAATTAAAGCAAAATCTCACATACCTACAACTAAAACAAGTTTTCCAACATATATTACATACCGTAGTCAGACGGGGCGAGGCTGGTTTGTTAGTCATGGAGGACATACAAATGAGTGCTGGCATTCAGGAAGCCAGATGGGGTGCTGAAAGTGTGTTTGGATTTCACACATCTACATGCCACATCTTCACATCTGGGACCATGAGATTCATTAATTGCAATTAAAATGCTGTTTATTAGACTTCATAATTAGGGAACATGTGGGGCTGAATTATATCCCATAAATCAAATGGCAAACAGAGCTTAGGGTATTTTCAGAGCTACTGACTGTTTCATACAAAACAACTATACCAAGGCTGCTTATTGTAAAAACTAGATAGATTGATTGATTGATCCATCTGGTCATAGCTTTATTTGCAGTGTAGGACTGACAGCTGCACGGAGTTGAACCAAATGACACACACACGCCGTACAATGAGTCTCTTCTTGGCCTGCCAGCCAACTTCACTGGATTTTACAGTGTGTTGCTCTGGATGAGAAATGGAGAACGTATGTGCCATGTGTGAGTCAGGTTATGAATTGGGAGCAAGATAAAGTTAGTGTGTGTGTGTGTTTAGTGAAAGTATCCATGGATGTGTTTTTAGTGTACGTGACTGCAATGTGTGTGCTGACCTGATGGAAAAACATTTAATAGAATTCATAATGGAACGAAGGTTCTCTGTAGAGAGGAAAGTCCAGTTTTCCGTATTCATTCCCTCACGCAGACTTAAAATTCCTCCACTGACGGAAACATGGGTATGTCTTGGAATTTGAGAATTGTGATAACCAGGCCTGGGGAAAACGGAATTAGTTAAATATCCATTGAAGTTTGGAAACAGAGCGCAGTGTAGTTGTGAAGGTCTGGTTAAATCCCTATTGACAGGTTTTCTCCTTGTTAAAGTGTCCTTGAGCAGACATCTGATCCCCCATTAGCTCCAGGAATGACGTTCTGTAGTTGGCCTTCAACTTGGAAATGCACGGGAAGACAGTTAACAAAAATATTCACAGTATTATGATTACAAGTTTGAAGGGTTTAATTAATCCTTTATTTTCTCATATGACCGTGTGTGTAGATTGTCAATTTAGTCACGGAGCACAACATGTGGGATCCTAGAAGTATTCATCCATCATTCGGCTTCAGTACTCTGAATGTTCTGTGTTCACAGCTGGTGAGTGAGAAGGTTGGAGGTGCAGAGGGAACCAAACTGGATGAAGACTTCAAGGACCTTGAGAGGGTAACATACATATAGTTCATAATAATAATAATCTTTTATAAATGGATCCCTTTCCCATCTTACAAAATGATTAACAAGTTAAAACATTTAAAAAAAAAAAATGTCTACACTAAACATTAGGGCTGTACCAAATAGTTCAAAGTTTAAATTCTAACGTTGAGATTCAAAATCTAAATACATTAAAATGCTGCTTAGCCTTTTTCTTTCTTTTTTGCTTGTCTAATCATTTAGTTTAAACCCAGTACTTCTGCAAAGTTGCAGATAAAGATCAGGCTAAGGGTGGGAATCACCAGGCCTCACGATACGATATCAACACTATACTAATGCCAAGATGCAATATCATTTCAATTTTATTATTTTTATTAGTTATTCCCAATTTCAAATGATGTCCCCCAAAGGAAACTTTGTCAACATCTGTTTCATCTAAAAAGATACATTTCTCTGTTTGTTCATCACACTTTAATTTTATTGCTGCAAAATGGGACAAACTGACCATCACACATATAATAAAAGATCCATACTTGGCTTCTGTGTATCGATACAGTATTGCCACGGAAAATATCATAATACGATGCTGTATCGATTTTTCCCCTCACCCACAGATTAGGCTGCACTAATATTATTTGTAGAATTACATTCTAGTGGTTGCTGCGTAGGATTGTTTTCAGCTAATGGGATTTAAACATCTCAATAACTCCAGAGCCTTGTTTCTGTTGTAGCATGATGTTGATTTAAGCCTAAGGGCCCTATTGTTATTTCATCACTATGTTATGCCTTTATTGAATAAGCCTGCTGCTTACATGTATTTATGTTGACAAAAGTGGCAAGAAATATTTATTGAAGAAAGTTGATTAAAAAATTGAAATCGGGGATTTCGTTTAGGTATTACTATAACCATGTAGAATATGTTCTTTTCTCGACCTTTAGTTAAACTTGTTAAATGATGACTCATGAGACCTAAAACTCATCATATGCACACACATGAATGATTGTCTTTCTCTAACCTGTACTACCAGAGAGCAGATGTTACCAGCAAAGCAGTGGTGGAAGTCATCAGTAAAACATCAGAGTACCTCCAGCCCAACCCGGCAACAAGAGCTAAACTGTCCATGCTCAACACAGTGTCCAAAATGCGTGGGCAGGTCAAGAGTCCGGGCTACCCCCAGCCTGAGGGCCTCCTGGGGGAGTGCATGACTAAGTATGGACGGGATATGGGAGAAGACACCAACTTTGGTAAGAACAGTCAAGGCAGTTAAAGGATAAGATCTTAGTATAGGGCTAGCGATTGTTATTAACATTCCTCACGATGTCCCACATTCCCTAATGCTGTTATTTTGAACGTGTGAACTACAGGTGGGGCACTAACAGACATTGGGGAGTCGATGAAGAGGATGGCCGAGATCAAAGACTCTCTGGATATTGATGTGAAGCAGAACTTTATTGACCCGCTGCAGGCAGTCGCTGAGAAGGACGTCAAAGACATTCAGGTAGAATTAAAGAGGTAGAATGCCTCTGCACGTACAGGCCTGGCATTGATTAATGAGCTCCACAGTCTGTGCGTCAGCTGCAATATGAAACAAGGAAATGGTATTTACTGTCCTGGTGCATGAGTGTGAAATGACATGCAAATGTTTAAAGGAGAATTCCGGACAATATTTATGTAAATCTTGATTTCTATTGTCTGTTTTTTTTTCAATCGAAAGTGCACGCATATTTAAAGCGATCAAGACTTTGTAAAAAAATTTTGAGAATTTTTCTTCAAAATCTTGCAATTTTGTCAAACTATCATGTAAAAATGCTTGGATACTCATAATATCATTTTGTGACACCTCATCCTCCCAATCCCAACTCTTTCACACCCTCAGTACCACCTGAAGAAGCTAGAGGGCCGCCGTCTGGACTATGATTATAAGAAGAAACGTCAAGGTAAAATCCAAGATGAGGAGATCAGGCAGGCCCTGGAGAAGTTCCACGAGTCCAAAGAAATGGCTGAAGGCTCCATGCACAACCTGCTGGAAACCGATGTTAGTACCCGGCTAATCTTGATTTTATTTTATTTATTATTTAAAAAAAAAATAAGGTGTTCAATTAATCCTGTTGTCAATAACGTAGGCAATAATTAAATAATAATAATAATAATAATAATTGTTATAATAATGACCTTAATGTATAAGTTAATTATAATATAATTGTCTTAATGTAATAAGCCAATCAATTTAATCAGTGGGAATGCTGAACCACCTTAATAGGTGGTTTGATAGATAAGTAGATTTTACAACAGGTAGAAGTTTTATGATGCTGTCTAGTTTTCTTTGGGGAGCCAAAATGTATCAATCAACTTGTATCAATGCTCTGATACAATTATGGTTAAAAGCATTAATAGCTGAAGCAGATGTAGTTGAATTGGCATATTCTATCAGGAAGCATTAGGCAGTGAATAAAGAAGAACTAGTTGGACAAACTTAAAATAGGAGAGCAAATTATGAAAAACAAATTATGCTAAATAATCATTAATCATTAGAACTGTATGAAACATGGGAGCCAAACATACTAAAAATGTATGATTTTTTTATATATAGTATAAAAGAGTATCTGATAGTATTTATTCTGGCTAGTATCTCTGTTTCTAATTGCATTGGATGCAGCTAGCAAGGTATGTGTTACTTCTGTATCTGCCAGGTGTGTTTTTTGTTTTTGTTTTTTTCCCCAGTGACTTGCATTAGTGTTTTTCTCATACCTGTAAGAGTGTTTTTAATAAACAAACAAAAGGTATAATAGGAGACCGGAATGCAAATGATTAACCAGTAAAGAATTCTCCGAAGCACCACTGCTGTTCCTGTTTGGTCTCGTTCTAAAATAGTTTTTGTGTGTATGTAGGTGGAGCAGGTGAGTCAGCTGTCCTCCTTTGTCGAGTCTCTGCTGCAGTACCACAGACAGGCCACACAGGTCCTGGAGGAGCTTTCTGACAAACTAAGAGAAAGGTCAGTGCCAAGACTGTGCGTGGAAGATTGCATGCCTTTTTCTATGTTGAGGCTGTGTCCTCTGGTTTGTGACAAGGCATGATTCAGCTGTAAAATCTTTCCTTTTACCATCTGATTACAAGTGGCCGTTTGTTATAGTGTTTTTATAGACAGTAGATTTGGATACTTAGTTTTTTTTTAATCATTTTTATACAATCCCTTTTTGCCCCATTAAAGGAATTAAATATGAATTTTACTTTGGCATTGTTTTGCTTTTGACATTTTACTTGTAGTTGTAGTGATTGGATAATAGCCCACAATAAAATCAATGAACAGCTCTTTGTTAAACCTGCCTGTCTCTGTATTGGTCCACATCCTACTTGTGGGCTCATAGAGGTGATGTTTTTTTATTCTGATTGTGTGCAGGGTGAATGATGCTCAGTCTCGTCCAAGGCGCGAATACACGCCCAAACCCAGACCATCCTATGACTATGGAGATGTTGAAAACTCTAACGGAGGATACTCCCCATCTGCAACAACCCCTCCAGCTTACTCTTCCGGTAAAGAGAGTGTGTGTGTGTGTGTGTGGGAGGTGGTGTGTGATCTGTGCGACTCCATCTCATTTTTAAGACTGGTGTGTCT
Organism: Etheostoma cragini; assembly: GCF_013103735.1. Classification (NCBI taxonomy): domain Eukaryota; kingdom Metazoa; phylum Chordata; class Actinopteri; order Perciformes; family Percidae; genus Etheostoma; species Etheostoma cragini. The sequence continues at coordinate 24,065,211 of NC_048418.1, read as the reverse complement.
TTCCTTCCGCGACATTAACCAGCACAATATCCAGGTCCATCCTTCCAAAGAACCTCCATCAAGAGCAGACGGCGTGAGTGAGACTTGAAGATAACGTGATACTTTCACTCTGGCTCACATCTGTGTGGCAGAGAGGTGTATGCATGTCTGTGGGATGGTAAAGGATTTGACTAACTTTGAATGGTGTTGTTGGGTCCAGTCTGTCAGATTACGAGAACAAGACGGTACTTGTTTGAGTGTGCATATTACTCTGTTTGACCAAGACTGCATAGGTATAAAAATGTCAAACCATGTTCTAGCTTTGTTTTAAGTGGTCAGTGGTTGTGGCGTTTCAAAGTTGTTCTCCCTAACCACATTGACGACTAACCTATAAACATCTCCTGTTGAAATGACTCCCGTTTATGGTATATTCTAGAGTCCTATTGGAAAACATATTGGTGACACAGGATTTACTAATCTTATTAAAGGGAAATGATAAAATGCTCTTTTCACAAAATGACAGTCTTTTTTTCTTTCTCCCTCTTTGCATCTCTCCCCTTTTTGTGTCTCTCTGTGCAGCTGAGCCATGCTGTAAAGCCCTGTATGACTTTGAGCCAGAGAACGAAGGAGAGCTGGGCTTCAACGAGGGTGACATCATCACCTTGGTCAATAAAATCGATGAGAACTGGTTTGAGGGAGCCATTCGCGGAAAATCGGGATACTTCCCCAACAACTACGTTGAGGTGGTGGTGCCTCTGCCACAGTAAAACACAGCAAGGCAAGAGGTGAACAGCACAAGGGGGATGGTAGAGGATGATCAACTCTCAATAACCAAAATATATCTTTTCTTAATTGTAATTTAACACCAAACATCTAAAGACAGGAACCTAATTTGTACCTAGGAGTTAATTGAGAAAAGATATTTTTTTAATACTGTCAGATTAAAAGATGTAAGGGATTTTTAAAAACAGTAAGGACAGGGGGATGTTCAGTCAGAAAAATGACAGCGTAGTGTTTAAGTATTTACGTTCATTCTCTATGCACCTGTGCACTTTGTACTCTACACATCCATCACAAGAACTGATGAAGAAAGATCAAGAGAGAATGACATCTAGTGACATGTTCAGCAGTATCCACAAACACTAAGAAGTGCGACTAGTTTATCCTTGAATCCTAAATCTATTTTATATTCACAAGATGACCTTTCTTGCTCTATGTATTGTTCATAATGTTACTGCACAAATGCATGTATACACATACATTCTTCCCAGCACTGTTTTCCACACTCCCAATTTTCACTTCTGTGCCTTCAGGCTTTAGTACTGTTGTCAGCATGGAGCGGTTAGAGTCAACAGGGAGGAATGGCTACCTTCTGTCTGTCTGAGACTGTCCTCCACTGCCATCCGGTGGTCATTCTTAGCTATTGGCACTGTCATACGGCTTTATAATCTCTTACCAAATACATGTTGGTTGGCTTGTCTTATGTTTAGGTGTGGATTTGTTTTTTCTTCCTAAAGTAGATATGTAAAACTTTAAAAATGGCTGGAGCCCGTCACCAGGTTTACATAGACTGGCAGCTCTATAAAATGTTTTTCATTCTCACACCACTGCTGATCAGAGAATCTGTCCGTTTTACAAACGGCAGTTCACTGGATACCAAACCCGTTGTGTTGTAGTTGAGTCTAAAGAGTTGGAGGGCATCCATAAATGTGCTTAGTTTGTAACCTTTATCACACTATTTGTTGCTACGTTGTCAAATATTTAATTTACTAACAGCCCTTCCAATGTTTCTCACTGCATTCCACTCACTCCTTTTAGAGCTGATTCAATCATTGGACTAGACTGACATTTGTCATTAAAAGAAAACATATTTCATATAGCCAGATGTGGGCAAATCTGCAGCATGAAGTTAAATGTTTTTAGCCCTACGAAAATGTTTACTTCAAATTTTCTTAAGGAAAAGCAGACCTTTGTTCCCACTAAAGTGCAACCCACAACAATGCAACATGATTCAAACTCATCCCAAATGTTTAGTAGCACTCCACCCAAGCCATAAGCATAAGCGTCCTTCAGTTCCTCCTTTTTTCTCAGGCTGTATTGATACTGCTGGCAGTGTCACTCTCAATGTTTTGTGGGCTTTTCCCAACAGTTTGTTGATGAATTTTCAGTCTGATTTGTTTCCCCCCATCGTGCTGGTGTAAGCTTGGCTTTAGTACTCTAACCTATAATTTGGAGCATGGAAATTTTTCTGATGTGTATTGGGTGTTTCTGTACCTGCCTCAGTTTTCAGGCTGAAACTGCACACTTGATCTGACAGACAATGCTCCATAACTATCTCCAAACTATTGTGGACAGAATTTACTGATAATGAGGAAGGTCTGTGCACAATAGCTGGTTTCAGTTTCAATTAAGTCTTTTAAAAGCTGATTACAAACTGTGAGGGTCTTTGCTGTTCCCTGAAATACCAACTTTCTCCTGTTGTCATGATCCCCTTGTTAGACCGCCCCCCACCCAATTCATCTCTCCCATCTCTGTTAAAAGTGGGAGCGGAACAGACAGGTCTTTTCAGCAGGGAGGAGCACACAGCAGTGGATTATGCCCTCCCTCCCCCGCTGGTCTTTATTCACCACCTGCCCCTGTACCCCTACCCCCTCTCTCATTATCTGCCCCATCCCACGGTGCCTCTGAAGTCTCCTGGAATATCTATCTAATTTTTATTATAGTATGTGCCTTCTACATGTTATGTTTGCATGTCTCCTATTTTATTGATGTTATGTACAGGGCCAGGGTATTTGGCTGTGCTGGGTAGTAACTGTGTAGTTCTGTGTTGGTTTACATGCCTCATTACACTAAATCAAAATCCCGAGTTCAAGGGGGGAGAACAGGGTTGGGGGTTCAGGTTGAGCCATTATTCAGCTTGTATAAAATTGGTGATGAATGTTGTCGAACAAAGGGCTAAAATCAATTTGTGTGTGCCACTGCTGACATCTGAAAGAGTTGTCTGAATGCTGCAGCTGACATTTATTACAACACTCATTCTGTGATTGCTCATATTTTATCCATAAGTGTCTCAACTTTGCAATGTTGATAAAGTATTATTAGCCTTTAAAGCTTTATTTTATTATGTACAATCTTAATGGAATTTTCTGTTAAAATATAACTGCTTTGCATGTGTCTTCATTACAGATGCTGTGTCTTAAGCAATGCATTATTATTGTAACTGTGACACTGGGGAGACGTAAAGTGGGAGTATTCTGGATTATCTTTGTGATATATGGACTACATCTGTACTAAGTGTAATATTCTGTATTGTATATACTTGTTACTATGTAAAGGGGAATGGATGCTGTATTCACTTCTCCAAATAAATATTAAGTAATTTCGCTCCCCGTGTATCTTTACATCCCTGCAACTGAATTGGATTTAAATGTATACAATGTCATGATACAATGTGCGTACACTGATGCAGAAAGTATCAGAGGCATAGGATTCTCTTTTTTTTGATACACCGGATTTTCAAATAGTCATTTGTTTCTTAATGAACATCTATGTACATTTATCCCCCAACCATCCAATTTCTAATCTGGACAACCAACCCATCTGCATGATCCCCAGACAGCAGGCCACACCAGCCAGCTGTTGGATTATTGCCACAGCACTATCTCATCGGGGAAGGCGTGTCACTCCCCGAATTGCTCAGCGCCCCTTTGTCCTCGGTCGGTGCCCAGCCAGCGACACTCATGGCGGCTGCACCCGTCAGACAGCGCTCCGGGCCGGGGGGACCCCGGGCGCAGCTCCCGCCCTGCTACTACGAAGGATACCTGGAAAAGCGAGGACCGAAAGAAAAGGTAGGCTCACCCGGTGCGGTGCCATGTTGTTTCCGATGCAAACTACGGGTAGCGGTGGTCAGTGTACACCAGCTGATCCCCCATTCCCAGAAAGCTGTTAACTTCCTTCTTGTGTTGAAATGGGCGAGGCGAGACTGTACACTGGTGCTAGGGATCGCTTTACATGGGGTATAACCGATTTGTTTGAAGAAGTCTGATTTTGCAAGAATCTGACATGGAAAGCGTGCACAGATTTATAAACGAATCATAACTGATGAATCGGAAATTCGACTGGTGTCAAAATATTGCATATCATTTAAATCCCATCTTTTGATCGATATGTGGCTGTATGTTAATAAGAAATTAACTGAACGTGTGCCATATATTTTCATCACCGCGAATGCATTGCTGACCCAGAGAAATGATCTTCTTTTGACATGCGCTGTGCATCTCAAATATCTCAAATACAAAGTTGCATAGAGTAACAGACAATTTTACTCAAAAACTCTTTTGCATGTTTTTTACTAAAATGTAAAGTGACATATACAGAATGGGATGCCCTCCCCCCAGGCCCACCCTCTCATTAGGCTCATTTTTGATGCAATAGACATGTAATGTGAGCTGCTGTTCAGGTGCAGGGTATTGCACTGATCCATGGCCACAGATTGACGGCAGCTGTGCCTCACTTCCTATTCATCTCCTGGGACAGGAAATGTGGGGGCAATAAAAAAAGGGAAATATCCATTAAACACATGTAAATACTGAAAGTGTGTAACCTTATTTCACATCCTTATTTCCGTGTGTGACAGGCATCCAGGCGTCTGTGGACCTGTCTGTGTGGGAATTCTTTGTATTTCTTCAATAATGCCAAGGACAGTCATGTAAGTTTCAGTCTGTATACATGTTGGTGTTTGTGCATCATAGGGTGTTTACACTGTGTGTGTGTGTGTTTCAGTACGTGGAGAAGCTGGACCTCAGTGGCTTCGTGTCCCTGAAGGACGACTGCAGCCGGGACAGAAACCTGGAGGCAGCCAGACTCATCCTGCGCATGAAGGATGGAGAGACCAAACTCACAGTAATGCTACTCAAAAAGCACGCACACACAAACAAACACACACACACACACACACACACACACACACACACACACACAATTGTTACAAGGTGTAACAGTGCCGTCCTCTTTTCTAGGCACCTAACTTGGAATCAAGGGAGCTGTGGAAAGGTTTCCTCTACTCCGTTGTAGATGTAAATATTCATCTTTTGCACACCTGCATCAATCTGTATCTGTTTTACGCAATCTTAAAAACATTCCCGTCTCTGTCCACTCGCAGCTGAATTTACCGTCCTGTCTCACGTTGCTGCCGGGCCAGCTGCAGATGCTGAAGGAGGTGGTGGACAAAGAGAGGTCCAGACGGAGAACCCGCACACCCACGCGTGCTCCTCCCTCGCCCCTCTCTGTGCCTTTAGTAGGAGAGATCCCACCGTGAGTTCTCCTGAGTTTTGTTGAGAGGATGCACTGGAGCTGGACCACATTTGGGATGTGTGATTTTATGATTACGTGTGTGTGGCATGCAGGTGTTTTCGACCAGTGTCTCGAACGGAGGCTGAAGTCCTTTTAGAGAGACACCCGGACTGCGGCAACATGTTGCTCCGGCCAGGCAGAGATGGGTGCTCATTGGCTGTCACTACTCGGCAGGACCTCAACGGGTAAACAACTGCTGAACATCTGGGCACTACAGCTGCAAATGTCAGTCCCATGCTACATTCACTGCACATGTGTTTCTCTCTTTTGCTCCAGGTCAGTGTTCAGACATTACCGTGTGACTCAGAGGGACTCAGGTGGTTATGTCATTGATGTAGAAAATCCTGTAAGTGCTTCATACTTTCCGATTCTCTTCACATCTTACATTTCTTAAAGTGGAATTATTCTGTATGAATAGTCATGATTTTGATGAACAGGGAAAAACCTCAGGTTAGGGATTCATCAATCTAACATTTTCCCTACCAATACAGTTTCCAATACTTTAAATCAGGGTATCAGATACCAGGGCTTTTCCTAGATTTATGATCTGTATAACACTCTACTAAAAACTTGAGTCCTTGGTTTGTCGTAACTGGTGTGACTGATTGCAGGAACATGTAATTTTATAAAAACCATATAAAGAAAAAAATGTCAATGTATGCATAGCAGTCACACCATGGCCAATACCTTATCTGCTTCATTGTATTGGTAACAATACAAAACTGGCATATGTAATCGATGCATCCCTGACATGGGGTTAGATGTTTGAAAAGATGGAAAACACATAACAGATCTGTTAAGTGGAGAGATGAATATTTGATTCTGCAAATCTCCAAAAGACACTCTGTCCTGTATTCTGTCAGAAAAAAAACATCTAAAGTGACAACTTGTCAGAAGTAAATATAGCATGTATCTTCACGTATATTCATGTATTTTTCTAAAGGTCTTTTCCAATTTTGAGGATTTTTTGGGACATGCCAACAACTCGGCACACAAAGGGTTACAATATTACAATATTAGAAGAGGAAATGTATAGAACATAACATTTGAGTAATGCTTTGCGATGATGGCAATCAACAATGTCTCGGACTATAGAGAGAGTTCAGTTGGGAACCAGAGGGTTGCTGGTTCAAGTCCCAGTACGGACCAAAGTACAGAGTGTGGATTAGTAGCAGAGAGAGTGTGAGAGTGAGGCGGGCCTGTGTGTAGTGATTACTAACAGAACAGAGTGTAAATTGTAATTTCCCCACTGGGGATCAATAAACAGTATAAATTATAAACAGCATCTTTAGGCCTGTATACTATTATTATAACCTAATCCCTTCCAGATTCCCTGTGCTACACTGCATGAGGTCATTGACGCTCTGGTAGAGAAGACAGCAGGGACTCTGCAGCCTTTCCTACTGGAGGAGCCTTACGAAGAGAATATCAGTGAGGCAACCATGCAGCACACACACATTCTCCAGATTCTTTTTTTGTTTGTCTATGAGGTTTTCTTTACAAGTAATCAATGACCATGTTAAATTCTGTTTTTGTTAAATCCATCAGCATATGTTTCCGCCAATGATGAGAATGGAGAAAGGATCCTGCACACTGCTCCCTCCAGCCCCCTGCCAAAGGCTCCTGCCCTGCCTCCAAAACAAGGTTTCATTCTCGGTCGCATAAACCACATGCAGACAGAAAGACAGACAGCAATACTAATCACTGCTTATATTCTGCTGCAGACCGTTGGCCCAGCAGCCCCCTGTCCAGGTCTCCAGCCCCCGACCGCCGCATCCTGACCACACCAGTGCCGGCCTCGCCCACCAACCCGATGAGACGGCTCATCCTCTCCCCTTCACCTCTCGCACAGAGTGAGTACACAATGCAGAGCTCACCGGCTCCGGTCCGGTTAACAAATGATCTAGAAACACTACTGTACGTAAAAGCGACCCAGTGGCATGTGTTTCTTCTGTCTTCCCACAGCACTTAATGAGGAACTCAAAATGAAGCTGGAGCAGAGACGAGCCAGTCAGGAGTGATGTTTCATGAGGAACAACCTCCTGTCACAGCATAGTCATATCTTCAGTGCCAAACCCCTTCTCACCGCAGCTATGTATTCATCCTGTGCCTTCTAGGTGGCAGAGAAGGGACTACGAATACCGCCACTATCTTGTAGGGAGATACAAAATGTTGGACTTTGATGGTTAAATGGACTCTGGTTAGCTCCTTAAGAGCATGGATGGCTGGTAAACACTGGATTAGGTTCATAAAACCTCGTAAAAGGCTGCCTGCCCTGGTTAGGGTAACAATCCACTAATGCTTGCAGAAAGTTGTTAACAGTGTGCCACTGACCAACAACAAAAAACAGTGCCACAACAAATACTTTTCCTTCAGAATACAGTCCACACTGAATCAATATGACTGGCAGCTATCGGAGAAGCACTGACACGTTCAGGACCACCAGCTGAGCATGATGTTTTCTCGTCTGAGCCCTCGTCTGAGCCGGAACTCTCTGAAGGACAAGCAAACCACAGACTGCCAAGATCAACAGCGGAGCGACAAACTCTGACCTGAGACACTTTATTTGCTATGAAAGTGAAATAAGCCAAGCATGCTCCACATGTAACATGACTGGAAAAAGGAAAGAAAATCGTATTCAGTAGAGCTGGCTAGAAACTGAAAAGAGGACAATCTCTGGCTGTTGCTCATGACTGCTATTAGGGATTAATAATCAACCGTTTGTGTATTGTTGGTTCAATGACACTGTTGTGGCTCATTTATGACTCAACTTTAACCGTACTGTTGGTGCTTATTTTAAAATGTTTCCTTATTCTGTGCTACTGTGTGCGTGCTACTGTATGGTGCTATGACTCACCGGTGCTCAGACAGACCTGCAAGAAAATCAATCTACTGTATTTATATTGAGAGTCTCCTCTGTCAGCTAAAGGTACAGAAACCTTATGTTTTAAAAAATCTTTGGGTATTAAAGGTCCCATGACATGTTTTTTTTTTTTCTTATAGGCCATATTAGTCCCCTAATGCTGTATCTGAAGTCTCTTTCCGGAAATTCATCTTTACAGCCACTAAAGCCACAATGAGCTTCCCTTAGTATGTGCTATTTATGTGTCTGTAGCTATTGAGGAGGAGATGTGTGGGGGGGGGCAAGGTGGAGGTTGGGGGTGTGGCCTTGAATAACTGCCACTTTGCTTATTTGAAAGCCATGATGTCTCTCTCTCATGGGTGGGCCAAATTCTCTGGGTGATCAAAGCAGGGAAAGGGGAGGTAACCCTCCCCCTTATGACCTCATAAGGGGACGAGATTGGCCCATCTGAGCTTTCATTTTCTCAAAGGCAGAGCAGGATACCCAGGGCTCGGGTTACACCTATCACTATTTCTAGCCACTGGGGGGCCATAAACAGGTGGGGAAACTGATATCAATGTTAAAAAAAAGAAAGTATAAAGTGACATTTTCAAGTCACGTGACCTTTCACACAAGTACAAAATACTTTAATGTTGCAGACTGAACCTGGCAAAGACATCACACCCTACCTCTCTACCTTTAATTACAAAATGTTAGTTTATTACAGGTCTGAAGTGCTTAACTAATCAGAAGTATTTCTACATTGACATGTATTATGTCGACTGTCCAATGGATTTGAAGTTCTGAGTACTAGTAACGAGCTGATTCATAAGTGTCCTCTTACAATGAACGGTTTCTTGTATGTTTGTACATGATGTGTCGTGTCTACTTGATCACTATCAAAGAATAGTCTTTGTTAGATATCGAGGATATTAAATGGTTTTGCATGGAAGGGATTTGTTCTTATGAATTGATAGCTTGTGCTTGCTCCAAAGGCGCACCACTTCTTTGGGGACCCAGTCGTTGATCGACCCCAGAGGGACAACAGCAGGATGAGGAGATTAGATTATATTAGAGTTCATCAATATAAGGTTGTTTTTTTCTTCTTTTCTTCACAATTTTACATGGAGGTTAGTATATTGCTTATTAAGTTATCCTTATTTCTTCAGTTTAGATAATCTACCATGATCACTTTTTGTGACATTTATATTGGTAATCCAATGTTTTTTTAATTAAATAGTTTTCATCATTCCAATGATACGTAATCCACAAATTTTATTTTCAAACCAGAAAAAATGTTGTTTGTGGCCTTTATTACATGGGAAACTTGAAATTTGAAATATCACTACTAGTATTTTTTCATATAGTGACAGCTAAACTTTTCTTTGTATGGGTCATTTTTTTTAAATTGATATTTATTTTGTATTTTGTCATTTCTCTTTATTGGAAATTTGAAAATAGTACAAATAAAAAAAGCTTGTGGAGTTTGGATAGGGTTTGCTATAATATTGTGACTTAGAAGTGGCAGTTATTATTATTATTATTATTATTATTATTATTATTGCATGTGGCCACACTGTATCATAGCCTGTGCTTTGGACAAAATAACAGAAACAGATATGAATTAGATATTTTGCAGTAGATGTTGTATCAACATATACAATCTAAATCTCTAGTGACTCATATAACCTACAGGCCTATATTTCATAAATAGCATTCCTATGTATAATTAGTATGTGCAATACATATTTCTGCAGGTGCAACATCAATTTGTAATAATGTTGCTATAATACCATCATGTAATGATAATTTCAGAATGAATAATTCAAACCTCATCCATTCATAAGACCCCATGCAGGACAAACAACGCCCACAACACACCACTACGTTACTACTCCTGTTGGGACATGTAGCTCTAATAAAAAGGAAAGCGTGCCAGCGTAAGCTTAAAACCTCCAGCTGTTTATTTTCTACCTCATCTTGAATCAGCTGTGCTCTCCACCGACAGACAGATATATGGGGAAACGGAAAACTTAAGCAGAACTTAGACCCGCGTCTTGCGCTGCACCAACGGTTTCAATTTAAGGGAGTATAAAAAAACTGCGGGGCCAACCGGAGCAGCAGCCAGTCATTCAGAGCCTTTTCACCGCGGGATGTGAGCGCTGAGTTTCGCTACAATAACGGTTGACTGCTGTGACTTTGAGAGGACCCGACAGAGACAGACCTGCTTCTGAACTGTTACAGGCGGTTTTTTTACCTGATGTCTGAGGTATAAAGAAGTAAAAACCTGCCGCGTTTTTACGTCAAAGGAAGTTGCGAGCTCGCGCGAAGTTTTTTTTTTTAATCTCACCGTACGTTAGCAAGGTGTGTGTATGTGGGAATTACAAGTCTCAACCGTTTAGAAATATCCGGAGTTAATTGTACTGCCAGCTTGTTAGTTAATGAAGAGGTAATGGTTTGTAAATTATGCTTAAACAGGTGTTGGGACTCATTTTTTAATGGAGGCTTCCGCAGTCTTGGGCGTGTCGGAGAGCAGGTAAGTGATTTACTTTGATAGGAGTGTGTTGTTAGCTAGCTAGTTAGTTAGTTAGCTTACTTAAACTCGTGCACTTTGCCACTCTACATTTTTTTCGGCTTTTGGGCAAGTATGTACATGTAGTAAAATGTACATTGACTATTTTAACTGACACGCTTTTCTTAAATTGCTCCGAGGGGCTTTTTCAACTCGACAACTGATTTCAGACTAACTTTAATGCGTCAAGCTTAACGTGTACACTCTTGCTGACGGGCTTGCTCTTGCTAGTGTGTGTGTGTCTGTGTGTGTGTGTGTGTGTCTGTTTCTGTTTCTGTTTCTGTGCGTGTGCCTGTTTCTGTGTGTGTGCGTGTGCGTGTCTGTTTCTGTGTGTGTCTGTTTCTGTGTGTGTGTGTGTGTGTGTGCGCGTGTCTGTTTCTGTGTGTGTGTGTGTCTGTGTGTGTCTGTGTGTCTGTTTCTGTGTGTGTGTTGGCCCTAGGGCTAAAATATCTGAAACATCTAATCAGGACTGTATACTGACAAGCAGCAGCTCATCGTCAGTCAAACACAGACCTCTCTTGGGAAATAAGCACCAGTAGGCTACACACCCACCCCCCCACAAAATAACAGAAGACAGCAACTGTTACTGCAATTACAAGTGAAGCAAGCCCAGGTTAATTGTTTCTCTGTTACTAGGCTTACATGGGTTTAGTGGTAAGCACAAGTCAAACCAACATGTTTCTTGTTGGTGTGCTTGCAACATAAATGTGTAACAGCTCTTGCAACAAAACAATTGGTGCAAGACTTCAACTCTCATCTACACCGGTCTTGGCACTCTCTGTGAATCTCTTATTGTGTGCTTGTGTTGGTGCTGCAGGAGAGCTGAAGTCGACATCCCTGCACCCTGCTGAATGCCTTTCACGGCCCTGCATTACCATCACTATGGCACTGGCAGAATTACTGCCGCGCTGACTTTAGCTCACGCTGCCCTTTCTGGCTATGCCTTTACCCTTTTGCTTTGTCTCTCTCGCTTTTGTTTTGACCACATCTTAAATGTTTCTCTTCACATGTGGTTTTCTATTTTTTTGTGTGTCATGTATACTTAATTTGAAGCTTCTTTTCTGTCAGGTTAGCGTCCGGTGAATTGATTGTGATATGTCTCTTTCAGCCCTCCTCGGCTTTGTTTCTTTGGTCTGTGCCATCCATCTCATCATGGACAGCCTGCTGAGCGGGGCCAGTAAAGGGGCCAGTGCCCTTGAGTCAGCACAGACCTCATCACGTCATAGATGACACTCACTCACTTTGCCCCTGTATGAGTGACTGTTAAGGAAACAATAAAGCTTAAATTCCTCTAAGTTTGAACAAAAAAAGCCATGCATCTGCTGCCGTCCCTCTGTGCCTTTTGGCTGCTACCCCTGGCCTTGGCGCTGGAAGAAGACTCCCCACTGGACTGTGTCCCCCGTAGATCTGTGCCCTACCATAGTGAGTGTTGCTACCCGTCTTGTATAACCTTGGATCAGAATGTGTCAACTCGTGTTGGCTCATATGGTTTGATTACGTTTGGGCTGACTCATTGGGAGACGGGGTTTAATCACTGCTGCTTGGTTAATCAGTCGTGTTCTGTGTCTAGGGAACAACGCTCGCCTGTTTCACGAGACGGGAGTGTTCAACTACTCCACCATGCTGTTGAGAGAAGATCTGGACCTGCTATTGCTGGGTGCCAGGGAGGCAGTGTATGCTCTTGACCTCAACAACATCTCCAAAAAACTGGCTTCAGTAAGAACACCGACATTAATTCCACTAGTTCTATAGTCTGACATTTCTTATCAGAGATTTCTTGGCCCAGGGCTGTTACACCTTCACTTCAGTTACATTTGCATGGACATTTACTTGCTTCTCTACACTTTTATCAACCTAACAACTGCTTTGTTTCTTTAATGAAGGGTGTTGCTTTGGTAGCCTATACATCCAAGTACCTGAGCACTAGCTCTGTTTTGCGTTTCCACCGCGGATGACACGCTTAAATGTAGGCGGGGTTGTTACCGGGTGGTAGGAGACGTTTCACAGCCATGTGCTGAGAAACAAGCTGAAAAAACATTTTTAATCCTCACTGCTCCGTCCAGATCAGCTGTATTTCCTCTTCACCGACGATGCAGAGGATGGTCTGCACCAATCAACAGACTGCAGTGTTTCTAGCTCCACCTTTTAGTAACGGATCAGTATGTTAGCCATGTCAACAAAAGGGGAACGAATGGAGCAGTTCTATTGATGCTATCCACAACTTTTGACTATGGGAAATGCAAAAATAGCCGTAATATGTAGCAACCTGAACTGAACCGGACTGCATGGTGGAAATGAGGTTATACTGTCTCTGGTTTGACTCCAATTTATGTTGCATGTCTTACCTCTCTCTCTCCACTGGCAAATAAATGCATAGTAAATGCCAAAGATAGAACAGAAAACACACACAAAAAAAACCGAAACATTGAAAAACACAATTTGTTTTCCCTCTTTTAGGTTAAATGGGAAGTGACGCAAAAGCAAAATGATGATTGTAAAAACAAAGGAAAAGATCCTGAGGTGGGTCCCTGTGTGTGTTTTTTTTGTTTTTTGTTTTTTTTAAAGCTTTTGCTATTCAATCTGTATTGCACATTGGGTAGATTTCATTGCTATTTTGCTTATTTATTTTTTAAAATTCAATTTACAGACTGAGTGCAAGAACTATATCCGGGTCCTGCATCAGACACAGGACAAAAGGATGTTTGTGTGTGGAACAAATGCTTTTGATCCCGAGTGTGGTTACATGGTGAGACGTGCTCGCTTATCTCAATTTATATTCCGTTAATTACGTCCACATCATATTGTGTGTAAAATAACTGTAGGGTTTAAAGGGCCTCTGCGTTTGCCTGTGCAGTCCTACGCAGATGGAAACCTCATTCTTGAGAAGAAACGAGAGGATGGCAAAGGAAAGTGTCCATTTGATCCTTTCCAGAGATATGCCTCCATCATGGTTGGTGAGTAGCAGTTATACAAAAGATAAAGAATTGAGGTACAGTTCATATAGCAATTTTCTTTTTTTTTTAATTGCATCTCTGTGTCTGTGATCGTGTCTTGTCAGAAAACAGCCTATACTCAGCCACTTCAATGAACTTCCTTGGCTCTGAACCCGTCCTGATTCGCAGCTCTCCTAACTCCATACGCACGGAGTTCAAGAGCTCCTGGCTTCACGGTGAGACGTGATCGTATGTAATAAGGCTGATTTGACTCTGTTTTTGCTTCAATGTCAATTTTGGCATATTTCAGTTACAAGTACAATTTTGCTTGGTTATTTAAGAGATTCTACAACTGTACAAGGTTCCCTGTAACCTGTGAATGCACGTTTTATGCAACATAAACACACTACAGCAGTCACACAACTGTACAGACTCTACAGTCTGAGTGACACTTCAATCACATATGTTAAGGTGAGAGGTCAAGGGACCCCTTTAAAAATGACCATGCCACATTTTCCCCTCGCCCAGATGTAGCCTAACTTTGGAGCATTAGTCCGTTAAATTGGATTGGGTGGTATTAGGTATACTTATCTATAAGTATAGGTATACGTATCTTGAAAATAGCAACGGTATGGTTTCAATCTGTCATTAAAAAAATACAATGCACTTATAAAAGAGACAAGGATTAAGATAAGAGATGTATTTTTACTATTAAGGAGATAATATTAAATATAATTTAGAGAGAGATCACGGTAATACCGTATACCACAGTACAATAGGGAAGAGGTTTGACGGTATCTAAATTTGGCCCAACTCCACCCTTACAGACTAATAGCATGGCATAGTACCAATGGATTCCTTAGTTCTTCTAGTTCCATATGATACAGACAAGAGATCAGTTCCTTCATTGTATCAATCAATATCTGATCATTTACAGCCCTAGTATTAATGGTGTGCAAAAAGCACATCCTTTTTTTTTCTTTTTCTTTTTTGTGATGCCATGTATACTATTGCATGGGAAGTAACTACAATCACATACTGAGAATCGTTTTTGAAGTGAAAATCGATTTTTGAATTGAATCTTGAGCCTAAAAATTGATTTTCTATAAACGTTCACCCCTAGTATCAAATGTGTTTTTATTGCAAGATGCTGTTCATGCAAGGGCTTCACTGTCTGAGCCGAGGTGAGCTGTTTTACTTTAGTGATTTCTCATGCGTGATGGGTCGACGTTTCTTCTTCTTTCTTTGCCAGAGCCCACCTTTGTTTCCATGGCTCAGGTGCCAGAGAGTCACATGAGTGAGGAGGGAGATGATGACAAGGTTTACCTGTTCTTCAGTGAGACGGCTGTGGAGTGCGACTGCTACAACAAACTGGTGGTTTCCCGTGTGGCCCGCGTCTGCAAGGTGAACGAGTTTATTCTGCATTCACTTATTTGTCACGGCTCCATTTCCCAACACAACAATACCTTATAAACAGCACTTCCTCAGTGGCGCTCGTACCGCCCTTTCCGCTGCTTGATTGTGCATCCCGTTTGTCTTCGTGTTTTTCCACTTACCGGTGTTGGCATTATTGGGTCTGTGCTCACAGGGGGATCTTGGAGGTCAGAGGACCTTGCAGAAGAAATGGACATCCTTCCTGAAGGCCAGAATGGACTGTCCAGTGCTGGAGTCTCAGCTGCCGTACGTTATTCAGGACACTGACCGCTCGTGTGACCCACACCAGCCCTGGAAGGACTGCTTGTTCTACTCCGTCTTCACACCACAGTCGTACGTTTGAATGAGCAAACCGGTTAATTGTGTGTGTTTCTTGGGGTCTCTTTCTCCTTAATTGCTTTTGCACACCACTTGGCTCACATTTTCTGTGTGTTTCAGGGACACATCAGACCTGTCTGCAGTGTGCGCGTACCGCGTGTCTGACATCAGCAGAGTGTTTGCAGAGGGGAAGTACAAGACCCCAGTCCCCGTAGAAACCTCTTTTGTTAAGTGGGTTATGTATAGCGGAGATGTCCCCGTCCCTCGGCCCGGAGCTGTGAGTCTGCCCATTTTTCTGTGTGTTTGTGTGTGTGTGTGTGTGTGTGTGTGTGTGTGTGTGCGTGCGTGCGCGTGTGCGTGTGTGTGTGTGTGTGAACGAACTCAAAAGGCAACTTTTTTTTTTTTTTTTGTTCGAGTCCTAGCAAGAAACTGATTCCTTTTGTACACTGACTCCGTTGTTCTCGCTTTTCTTTTTCCTTCCCTTTTCTTCACTTTTCTCGCCAGTGCATAAACAATGAGGCTCGTAAAGGGGGTATAACTCAGACCCTGGACCTCCCAGACCGGACACTTCAATTTATCAAAGATAGGCCCCTAATGGACCAAGCTATCCAGCCAATAGGCGGGAAGCCTGTACTTGTGCGAAAGGGAGCTACATTCACACGCATCATAGTGAACCAAGTGCAGGCAGCAGATGGAGAGAAGTACCGTGTGATGTTCATAGGCACAGGTATGTGTATCAGCGCAACACACTGCCACTGCCACCATGTACGTTAACTATTATACCATCTTACTAGTCTGTGCTGTATTAACGCCTTCCTAATGAGAGAGTGATATAGTTTATTTCCTATTTTAATACTGCTTGCCCTGCTTTGCGTGGCTGACTGGTGTCGGAGTGTCATGAACGTGTCCTAATGCTCGGCTTCTCACATTAACTGGAGCTACTGGTGATGTGTAATCTCTGCTGGTGTCCTGATGCTTTCTGCAGCAACTCACGCCATACAAAAAAATTATATTTCTGATCTAGCTGTATGTATGGTGTCTTTTTGATTACAATGTGCATATTTTAACCTGCATTAATGTTTTTTGTTTATTGCTTCTTCCTGCCATGGTCTAAAATCATCTGACCAAAGGACTAGGGTTGAAAATTAGCCGACTGGCTAACACTGGCACATTTCCACAAATGTTGATTAGTGTTTGTTGTCTTTTTATGAATTAAAAAAATACAATACACGTCCTGTGTATATTTCACTTTGCTGCTTTTGATAACTTGACATCAGTGGTAAGAAGGTAAATGTAGTATGTTTCTGTTTCTATACATGAAGAGGAAGGCACATTGCTAAAAGCAGTGAACTACGACGGAGAGATGTTCATCATAGAGGAAGTGAAAATCTTCGAGCCCCCAGAGCCAATCAAGATTCTGAAATTCTCTAATGTCACGGTAATTACAAAGTCTGGCATAGCCAAGTTAGACTCATTACTTTTATATCCCTATTCAAGTGGGTTCATAGTACATTACAGTAAAGCATCTACATGCAGTAAGTGCCATTGCTCTGTGTTTGTGTGGGATGGATCCATTGTGTACAGGGTCAGCTGTATGCAGGCTCAGACTACGGAGCAGCACAGATACCACTGGCCACCTGTGGGAGGTCCTCATCCTGTATCGACTGTGTTCTAGCCAGAGACCCCTACTGCGGCTGGGACCAGGCTCTTGGGAAATGTCTTAACCTTGCTAATTCACAAAGGTAGGCGGCTGTCCCAGCATGTAGAGCAAGCAGTGTTGTGGTCTGTTGAAATTAAGTTTCAATAATTGTCTTTTGCTTTAGAGAACTAATCCAAAGTGTGAAAGGGGGAGATGCTTCTCTGTGCCCACGTGCTGGTGAGTTAGTGCATACCAGCACATGACCATGAGTTATTCTGAATAAAAACTGACACTATTTTCTACTTCTTAAACTTGAAATAACCATATTTGATGTTGATTCTTAGTTGTTAAAATGTATTATGTAAAGGACCCCTGTTTTGTTTTCAGATCCTGTGAAGCCTATGAATCTGACCATGTGGCTCGGTGGAAACCTGAAGCTCCATTGCCCTTCGCCTTCCACCCTGGCAAAAACCAGTTGGGAGCGGGACGGCAGCCCTCTGACGCCTTCGACCCGCCTTCAGCTTCTACGAGACGGACTGCTCATCCTCAATGCCACAGACTCGGACGGCGGTCTCTACCGCTGCCTGTCTGTGGAGCGCTCTAAAGCTCACAAGTACACAACCACTGTGGCGGAGTACCAGGTTAGCATGGCTTCAGGAGAATCTAAGGATGGGAGACTGATTCTACCCCAGGCTCAGAAGGATGGCCCCTCTGTGGCTGGACTGCAGGCCGTAGTCGGGCTCCTGGTAGTTTCCCTTCTTGCCCTTTTGGCTTGGAATTTTTACAAAGGCCACCTCCCGCTGCCTTGGAACTGCAGAAAGAAGAATAGAGAGCAACCCCAGGAGGCTCATGAGCAGGGCGGTCTGAACACCAGCGTGACCTACCAGGATGCACTTAGGCCTGCACTGGCAGAGGACAAGCCCCTGGTGTCGGGAACAAACAACGGCAGTAATAACACCCACACGGGTAGAGAGGCGGCTGAGGAAGAGAATGACGGCCCAAAAGTTGTTCTTTCATCTCTGCAGTTTATTGATGACGAGTGACATTTGAAAATGACAAGCGCATTACTGTGTTCAGTTCTACTTTTACAGTCTATAGCCCTATTCTCACGCTACTGGTATTACCTGGGGACCTCTAGTAGTTTGTAATGATTACCACGGTCACGTAAGATCTTTAATTTGCCAGGTAATACTTCCACCTCAAATGACCTACCACATTTTGCCAAACAGAGTCTTCATCTCAGGGTCGATTGGCTGCGTTGGGTTATTGTAACTTTAAGTTGGACACAAAACAATATCCAGTTGTAACACAACTTCAGTACCACTAAAGTTTGAGAAATGGGAACGCCCCAAACCGTTTGTTTCTAGTCAGAACTACTGGATTTGTCAGTTTTTTTTTATTTGCGTTGAAATCTCGTTAAAATATACTGAGCGGTTGAAAGAAACATCACACAATTCTATAATAGTTATTTGTACAAGAATGAAAGCACTTGAGTTTCTGCTTTACTTTGTGTACATTTAAATGTTTTAGCTTCCTAATAATTGTTGTAAATCCTAATACCTTGGAACAATTTGTATGATTTCACAGGGAATGCACAATAACTGATATTGAGCCATTTGTTTTTTAACCACTAGCTGAAAAAGATTATTAAACCTTTTCTAACTTGTGTTGTTCCAGTGACTCTAAATTAAGCCTCCATAGTTTTCTAGTTTTCAACGTGACTGAACTTGCCAAGAATGTGAAGAACAGCTGTGAAAGAAGATAACTGCAGCGATGCGTCATAGTCATACTTTTTGGTAAATGTGGATTCATTCTCTTTCTCAACACTGACCAAGTTTCAGATGTTCAATGTTTTAACTGTTGTAAATGTTGCATTTAATGTTTTAAATCAGTGTTTACAGCCGACATTTCAACCTCGGTTTTCAGAAATAACATGGTGCACAGCTGTCAGTTTTCAGAAAAGTGTTCGTTTACACGTACCCGTGTATGTATGCCGTCAAGTGCACACCAATCCTGTAGGTGGCAGTGGAACGAGAAGCTCAAGCCCACGCTAGCCAATCAGAACCCTCAAAATAGCAACAACAGCAACGAATCTCTTCCTCGGCTGCCTAAACCTTCGTTTGTCTCGGTTTACATTGAAAAAAGATTCCTAAAATCTCTACTCTGGCCATAGTTTTTAGAAAGACTCGTTTTCAGAGGAAAACTCTTTTTGCGTGTAAACTAAGGAAAATGTCTCAGATAACCATGCATGTGTAAACAGGGCCTGAGTAATTAACCAGTGGCAACTTGCAAAGAGTGAAAATGACAAAAAATCTTTAATGTGTAATTTTCAGATTACATTACAGTTAACGTTTTCAGACAACAGTACAGTGATTTGTTGCTTTGACAAACTGCTGTGAGAGAGCAGCTAAAAAAACTTCAACCTAATGACTGCAGAGCCTTTATAACATAAAACCCAGTGACTGGGGCTTTGGTCCACCCTGGTATGTGGCTCCTATCTCCTGTAGCGGTACCTCTTGAAGTGGAACCACAGCTGGAAGATCCCGTTGGCAAACTGACAGCGGAAGCCGTGTCGGTGGGAGTACTCCCACTCCCTGTTTACAATCTTAAAGGCTATGTCCTCGTACGGAGGGCCAGCGTGGAACCTCAAGATCCCAAAGTCCTTGTTGTCGGGACTGGGCTCGAGGAAGTACTGCGGGGTGGAGCGCTTTTCGATCAGGTCCGGGTAGAAGATGTTGAACTTGTAACCCTGGACGATCTTGGGTGGAGGGTTATCGAAGTCGTAATGTGTCTGGTTGTACTTGTTCCACTCGAAGCCCGTGTGGACCCTGTTGAAGAAGCGAGGTTTCCTGGGACGGTATTTGTCCGCCCAGAGGTACATCTTCCCCGTGACGGGTAACTCCACGCTGAACTGGGCCTCGTCGTTGCCCATGCCCTCTTTGGCGCGACGTACAAAGGCGTCCTCTGCGCTCTCGTTGGCGTCACCTGTTCGAGAAGAAGAAACATTACATATAACTCACATACTTAAAACACCAAAATAGCTTGGCTTGAAATTGACTGCTACCCCCTACAAGATTTACCCTCTGCAGGCACTACTTTTTATGTTTGTGTCCCTGATTTGGAAGCTTTTTGTGTTTGTGTGTTGTTTTGCTGTGTGTCTGTGGGTTTCTAGTCTCGTACCGGTGACTTGCAGCTGTCTGCGTGCTAACTCCAGCCGGTGCGTGTCCTCCTCCGGCGTGATGGTGTGCGTGTCCAGCGGCAGCTCCGAGGACGTGAGCAGCGTGGGACTGTAGCGACCCGAGTCGTACTCCGCCTGGCTCTGCTGGATCAAATCCTCCTCCGTTAGCACGGCCTCCACCACCTCGCCCTCCTTCTCTTCGTTCTTCTTGTCGCCCTTCTCTCCTCCATCCTCGTCTGTGTTTCCCGCTGTGGAGGTCGATGGACCTGGCTCCTCTTCATCCTCTTCTCTGTTCTTATTTCTTGTAGATGGACCAGGCTCCTCTGCTGTGGTCCCCCTTTTTTTTGGAAACACAGAAGTGAGAATAAACACAGTGGGAAGTGAGAGTTGAACCTCAGGTGAGTGTCACCTGACAGTATGCACAGCAACTTTGTGACCCGTCATAGGAACACGGTTTCAGGATGTTTATCGTGCGTTGTTTCGAGGTAACTTACTCGTCATCCTCGCTCCTCGGCTCGTCTTTGATGATGGGGAACAAAGGCTCGCTTTCCACTCCTTGTTCCTGTTTCAGCTTGAACAGCTTCTGACGGAGCACATCCTGGTGTCGCTCTCTCAACCTGGGACATTCAATTTTTAGTTTTACACTGGCCACTACATAGATTACAAGCCATCCATGGAACTATTACAACAGCAAATCACATTGGTACCTTGCTCTGGCCATGTAGACTCGGACTTGCTGCAGCAGACTCTCCCAGTAACCGATGTCGAGGTTGGACCCTCCAGCCCGAATCTTAGTCTCAATGTTCAGGTGCATCGCCTGCAGCTGGCTGTACGTCTTTCCTTTGAACACCGTCTGGACATCGATGCTCACAGCCGTGTTGATGCCCTCGCGACGATCACCTGAGAATCAAAATGATAATCAGATGGTGCGAAAGTAACTTCACATGTAAAACAAAGCAGGGAAAATGGAGTACCTGGTCCTTTCCCAGAGGCCTCGAGCTTTCTCAGCTTGCTGATCTCGTCCTCGGTGATGGTCGTCATGTCTCTCCAGAAGTCCACGTTCTTCCCTTGCTCCAACTCCATGTACACCTACCAGCGCAACAACAATCAGTCATATGCAGGTGGAGCTCTTTTGAAGAATAACAGTTGTTAACACATGGCATATGTCATGTTTAGGGTCTGCATGAGAGAAATCATTCAGTTACACTTTGGGCTGGGTGATCATTCCAGATCAATGTCTGCATTTGACTTTTGTGCAACATTTTGTATTCACACGTTCACCTATGTGCAATTTAACCAAGAAAAAAGTGTAGCATTTTTAAATAATTTATGTAATAAAATAATGATTTATTTTGGGATTTGGAGCTCTTAATGGCAGGTAAAAGAAAAAGACAACGGCAGACAAATCTGCATCGGGGAAACTAAGATGAACAACATTGTTTGAGTAATAATTTTAATGATACTGTCATAACAGAAATTCTACATCTAATGGCTTTAACTTCCTAAATTAATGTTGAAATCAATTCTCACCTAGACCAGATGCTAAGAACGTGACGCAGTACCAATCATAATCTTGAGTTGGTTCATTTGAACCTGACTTGGGTTTTATGCGACATCATATTAAAGCACCCATATTCTGCTCATTTTCAGGTTCATAATTGTATTTTGAGGTTGTACCAGAATAGGTTTACAGGATTTCATTTTCAAAAAAATATTTTTGTTGTACTGCACATTGCTGCAGATCCTGTTTTCCCCCTGTGTGTTTAGGTCTCTGTTTTAGCTCCAGAGTGAGACATCTCACTTCTATCCTATCTTTGTTGGGAGCTGCACATCCTCAGTAGCTCGGTAAGACACAATCAGCTAGATAACTCTTTCTCCAGCTTTGGTCAGTCCAAGGCAGGATCAACTGGGAGACCTCTTCTAGACCAGGGCCACTTCGGGAATACCTGCACAACAGGGACAGGAAGTAGTTCTTTTGGAGATTCTGGTCAACTAGTGGCTGTTGGAGCTGTGTTCTCCATTGAGAACGAGCTAGCATGCTACGGTTAGCCACCTCGTCTCTAGTGACGTAGAAAGCCGTGCAGATGTTGAACAGCTCACCCGGAGACTGAAGACAGAGGACATTCAGAAACCGGGTCTCACTCAAAACACCATGGATAGGTATTTTCCCAAGTTTGTATGCGTGTGGAAGCACCAGAGACACAAAATAACACCCCAAAAAAATAATATTGGCACTGTAAGAGTTTTGAGATCTCTAAGGTACACTCGTTTGTGTTGCTAGATCTCCCCTTTAACAGCGATCTGTTGCAATTGGAGATCTTCCAAGATCGATAGTTGTACAACTTTTAAAATGGATACACAACCACAGACCTTAATGTCCTCCAGCAGGTCGTCCATGTCAGTGACCGTCAGCCCGTTGAGAAAGGTATAAGGCTCGTGCATCTCCACGGCGAGATCGTCGTCTTCTGCACTGATGTACTTCGCCAAAAGGTCGATGGGCTTGGCGCGACCATCCCGGATTCGGATCTTAGACCTGGACACAGAATACATAAAGTTGAAGGAGCCTGGAACTTAACTGACAAAACAAATCCTTGGGATGGAATCCACTCATTGTTGATGCACACACACACACACACACACACCTTAGTTTGGCCTGATGCAGATGGAAGTTGTCTTCCTGTTCAGCCCAGGTCTTGAAATGCTCCGCCTCCTTCTCTCTCTGCAGCATCTCCAGCTCCGTCTCTCGCATGGCCTTCTCTCGCTCCCTCTCCAGACGCAGCTGTTTCACCTGTATATGCAAAGGTTGGTATGATTATTAAAGGGCTGTTACAAAAATCCCTGTAACCTTATACTGCCACAAAACACCAGCCCACAGCTCCTACCTTCTGCAGCTCTCGGCGATTCTCCTCCTGAATACATTTATTCCTGTCTTTGAGATCTTTTTCTCCCAGATGGCCAATTCCTTTCTTATCCAATGCCTGAAGAAATACAGTCAAAAAATCATGGATGAGTAACAATATTGAGAGCTTGGTTATGACAGGTAACTATTCGAAAATTCTGACACTGCGGCTAATTTTGAAATAGAGCCCGACCGATATACTGGCCTGCCGATATAGAAATAAATGAATATTTAAAAAATAAAAACGGACGGTCAACCATGTTATGAAGGTTGCCATTGTATAGTCTGTCCACCAGAGGACGCTCTATAATGTCCCTGTTAATGTTGTCGTTGCAGACGTAATAGAGGACGCTCTACAACGTCCGTTAGTGACGGCGTTGCATAGTCTGTCCACCAGAGGACGCTCTACAACGTCCCTGTTAGTGATGGCGTTGCATAGTCTGTCCACCAGAGGACGCTCTACAACGTCCCTGTTAGTGATGGTGTTACATAGTCTGTCCACCAGAGGACGCTCTACAACGTCCCTTTTAGTGATGGCGTTGCATAGTCTGTCCACCAGAGGACGCTCTACAACGTCCCTGTTAGTGATGGTGTTACATATTCTGTCCACCAGAGGACGCTCTACAACGTCCCTGTTAGTGATGGCGTTGCATAGTCTGTCCACCAGAGGACGCTCAACAATGTCCCGGTTAGTGATGGCGTTGCATAGTCTGTCCACCAGAGGACGCTCTACAACGTCCTTGTTGGCAACACTGATATTTTTTTTTTGATGTGTTTTTGTTCAAAGGACTTCATATCTAAAGTTTGTATTTTTATACATTTTATTTATCAGAACTTTATATTTTAAGGTTCTGTTGTGACAATAAAACAAATTATCACATTATTTTAGTGAGATCTCATATCTGTCAAATCTCTTTGTTTTGTAACACATTTCTGGATTTTTTTAATTTTATTTTTTATAAAATCTGCCAATATAATTAGAAAATAGCGGATTTTTAAATAACCAAATATTTATGTTGTTTCAGCCTTAAAGATCCTTCATCGGTCGGGCTCTATTTTGAATACGGTTTCCAATAACAACTCATCAAATGCTGTTAGACTGCTCTCCACCTCACCTTCTGCCACTTGAACGTGCCCAGTAAGTTGTTGTCGCCGAAGGGATTGTCTGCGTTGGTGTAGCCCATGTACTCCTCACTCCAGCCCATCTTTTCTCTCCTTTTCTTCTCCTTTGCTTCCTTCTTTGCCAGCCTTCTGGCCCTTTTCTCTTCTGGTGTCTCCAGAGCTTTCATCATCTCCCTCTGCTTTTTCTTATCCTCCTTTTCTTTGACCACGCGGCCCCCGTGATCCGACCCGGAGCTGTCGGACGACTCGGGTGAACTGGAGCGCTGCCTGCCTTTGTTTCTGTCGCCCATCTCTCTGCTGCTTCTCTCACTCCTCCCTTGTTCCCTGTCTTCACTCCTCTTCCTGCGCTCTAGGCTTTTGTCTCTGTCGTTTTTCATCGCCCTGTCTCTGCTGTTGCTCTTCCGCCTCTCCCTGTTCCTATCTCCGTCTCGCTCCCTCCTCTGTTTGTCTCGGCCTGGACTCCCTCCGTCAGGACTTCTCCGTCTTCTCCTTTCTCGGTCGCTGCTTCCATCGCGGGAGTCAGAGCTGGACTGGGACCGGTTCCTCCTTTCCTCCTTTCTCCCCCTCCTTACTTTGGCATCACCTGAATCAGAACTGAGACAGAAAAGGTGTTTTAGTAGATTTTTGCTCTTGGATGAGCAATCATGTAGAAATACAACAAGTGTGACAGAGTGAATGTAAGAGGACTGTAATAGGAAAAATGCAAAAAAAACGGCCTTGTGTATTAGAGTCAGTAGGTTAGCTCGAAACCCTTGAAAACCTAGATCCAGATCCACCAGAAGCTCCTTGACGTTGACCTGGCTCAGATATACAAGGTCTTCTTGTTTACATTTACAGTGGCTTGCATAACTTTACAAACCCAGGTTAAAGTTGACTAAAAGGAGGGGAAAAAATGAAACTGACCTTAATGCCTTAATTCAAAACAAATTAGCAAAATCCATCCTCGTAAGGACAGCAATTGTCTTTATGAATGAATATTGTATTGTAAATAAATAAATGTTCTTCCTTAATATACAGGGGGCATAAAGTATACACCCCCTATGTTAAAATACAGGGGCATAAAGTATACACCCCCCTATGTTAAAATGCAGGGGGCATAAAGTATACACCCCCCTAGTTAAAATACAGGGGCATAAAGTATACACCCCCTATGTTAAAATACAGGGGCACAAAGTATACACCCCCCTATGTTAAATTCCCATAGAGGCAGGCACATTTTTATTTTTAAAGACCAGTTATTTCATGGATCAGGATACTATGCATCCTGATAAAGTTCCCTTGGCCTTTGGCATTAAAATACCCCCCCCCACATCATCACATACCCATCACCATACCTAGAACTAGGCAGTATGATGGTTTTAGGGTGCAGTCTGGACTCAGATAGACAGTGTCACAGAAAAACACACCTATCTAGTTTTTTGACCAAGGTGCTCTTGAGCAAGGCACCGAACCCCCCTCAACCGCTGAGAGTGCCTGTTCAGTAGTTGTAGCCTACTCACTCTGATTAGTGCATGTATAGGGCCTGATGTGTGTGTGTGTGTGTGTGTGTACCTCGGGCTTGTGTGTACTTTGTAATAACAGAGTGTAAATTGTAATTTCCCCATAGGGGATCAATAAAGAGTATACATTTTAAAATCAATATAATTTTTTATTATTATTAGTGGTGGCAGTAGCTAAGTCCTAGGGAGTTGGGTTGGGAACCGGAGGGTTGCTGGTTCAAGTCCCCAAACGGACCACAGTATGGTGGTGGACTGGTAGCTGGAGAGGTACCAGTTCACCTCCTGGGCACTGCCAATGTGCTATTGAGCAAGGCACCGAACCCCCCAATTAATCTTAATTATTATTATGAAAATACTTCAACCAACCATCTAGCACAAGACAGCAAAATCTGTTACCTTGATGATCGACCGCTCGACTGGCTCCTGGGCCGGTTGGCTCCCCGCCTCCTGTCGCTCTCCGAGCCGCTCCGGGTACCTGGACGGTCCCGGGGTGGAGGCCGACGTCGGTCCGGAGAGCCATCGCTGGAGTTCCCGCTGCCCGACCGTTCCCGGCCTCGGGCGGGTCTTTTCGCATCCAGGGAGCGACTGCCGCCTCTCTTTTTCTCCGGAGATCGAGACCGGCTCACTCTGGACCTGTTTCGCCGATCCCGGCTCCGACTTCTGGACTTGGACTGAAACCGACGTCGTGTTTTGGAATCCATCACGAACTGGCGGGGTCCGAAATGCACTCTGTCGCGTAAATAAGAGGTAACAAAGAAACCGTAGTGACGAGATCCGAGATGGAAAAATAGTTTTGTACAGTTTTATTATTGTAAAGAAATAACAAATGTACAAAAAGTAATGGGCGGACTTTTTACCAAAATTTGGACAATAACCAATATAACAGCTTTAAACAAACATGTATTTCAATAGGCACCTTGGACAGTTGCATACTGTTGTTCTCTAAATAAAGTATATACAAATATATGTACAAATACTCAAGTATACTTGTGAATTTGTCAAATATTTGATAAAGTAAGTTGATATTCATGCCGGACTCTAACACACTTACCCT
This sequence comes from Etheostoma cragini, assembly GCF_013103735.1. NCBI lineage: Eukaryota > Metazoa > Chordata > Actinopteri > Perciformes > Percidae > Etheostoma > Etheostoma cragini. The sequence continues at coordinate 24,038,390 of NC_048418.1, read as the reverse complement.
TATTTAAAAAATGTGGTAGTTTGTTTCAAATTCTACAGGCAGCAGAAAGCTATAAAGGGGCTTTCTAAAAAAGGCGCACATTCTAGACGTCACGAGTATAATTTGAGAAAATATAGTATTAATAAAAACCACTTGTTTAATGGTTTTTATAGGACACGGGACATCTTAAATCAATTTGACAACATATACATGTGTTATTTTGTCCAAATAATGTCAGAGTGAAATTAGGTCAGAGCTGCTTTTCAGAAACACAACAACACTCGTGTTTTGGTGACGTCAGGAAACTGACAAATGTAGTTGTCCACATTCACTCTTACATGAATAGTTCAAAGAATAATGTTAACCGCTCAAATAGTTCCTCGTAGTTCACATTTTATTTATATAGTTGTGTGTTCTTATACGTAATTGTGTAGCTTCTTGCTCACTTTTTACGGTTAAAAGTCATGTTTATAAACGCGTGGACTACAAATCCCAGACAACACAAGGCGCCGTTGCCTGTGTTGAGGGCACACGAGAGTCCTTACAGCAACATTCTTCTTTATCCAGTCCTTCTGTTAGGGCGATATCAGCCACATTTCTGACTACTGTCGTTAGAGGTTTTGTTTTCTAGCAGTTCAGATCAATAGTTGTGTTTGATTTTCTAATTTGACCCTCATAGTTAGTTAGAAAGTATTCGCGCCCCGGTAAACTCGTCTTCAGCTGGTCCGTCAGGTACAGCTCGTTAGCTAGCTAGTTACATTAGCCAGCAGCTACCAGTAGATTTACGGCTTATATATCCGTGCCTGCCCTGCCAGGTAACGTTAGATAAACTAAAGCTGGATGCGTTGGTCCGCCACAATGGTTCGGTCCGTTAAACAATTTCAGAGCTTTGACATTAGTAAATAATTTATCTCATTTCGAGACAAAACAACGCAACCTTTGTGACTTGGCCCGTCAGGTTTGGCCTGTTTCATTGTCTCCGAACGTCGACAACAGACAAGTTGTTATTCAGTGTCAGCGGGTTGTTTGGCTAGTTAGGCTAACTTAGCCGTGTTCGCGTATCCAAACCCGTCAGCTGTCGACTCGAGATAATATTGAAAGCCACCCAGTTTGATATGGCGCAACACGACCACACTCATGTTGCCAGTTCACAGAAAGCACTCATGTTGGAGATGAAGAGCCTTCAGGAGGAGCCCGTCGAGGGATTCAAAATAACACTGGTGGACGAGGCTGATATGTACAACTGGGAAGTGGCCATTTTCGGACCCCCAAACACTCATTACGAAGGGGGGTATTTTAAGGTAAGAACATTTTTATTATGTCCAACAAGGTGGGAAATTGTCACATCTGGCATGTCATTAAAACATAGACCATGATAAACACTTAAAGTCTTTCAGTAAAATATGCCATAGAGTAAACTGTAGTACTACAGTGCACTACCACATGTAAAGACCTGTTGTGTGCCCCAGGCTCGGATCAAGTTCCCCATTGACTACCCATACTCCCCACCTGCCTTCCGGTTCCTCACCAAGATGTGGCACCCCAACATCTATGAGGTGACATAGCACACCCTGATTCTGTTATATAATAGGAAATGTGATGCCTTTTCGTGCCCTCATCACAATTTAACATCCTTCCGTTTTTATATGATGCATCCCATATTGAAAGCAGTTTATTTCCTCTCTTTTTAGAATGGAGATGTGTGTATTTCTATATTGCACCCTCCAGTGGATGACCCGCAAAGTGGAGAGCTGCCTTCAGAGAGGTGGAATCCCACCCAGAATGTCCGGTTAGCACACGCCCTCATCTTCTCTCTTCATGTGTCTCTCCTCCCTTCTTTTCTTCTCTCAACCACTTGAATTATTGACCTTATTCATGTCCTCATCACATTGGAGATGTCTTCAGTGGAGTCTCTTAAGACATTGCATTCATATCTGCTTATTCAGCATCACATGTGTAATGTGATCTGTTTTTGGCCAGCCCTTTATTGGTTTGTTGTGCAATATTTGTAGACCTGCAAAACATGTATGCATTACACCATCTGTGTAAAATAATTCAACGGTGCTTCCTGGTGGATTTGTGTTAGCTCACCGTTTCTTCCCAAATAATTTCTTAAGCAATCATTTATTAAGGGCACCTACATCAGGAAATCCTCCATCGCTGCTAAAAATTAAAGCTGCACCTGAACTGAGCTCACGCAACTCTGTCACAAAGAAAATCTTTATAAGGAATTTATAGAGCAAATCATGTGTGTGTGTGTGTGTGTGTGTGAACAATAGGATACATGTACAATTTTATATGAGAAAATGTATCAAGGCTTTGTTAAGTTTCTTTTGTAAATGAGCGCACACATGCGTGGGAAATCAAAGCATAATTTCTAGTATTGATGTGAATAAGTCACATAGGTGATGATAATAACTTTACAGAGGAACAAAACTAATAACTAACTACCCCCTCGGTAGTAAACATACAGTATACTTAAATGAACACCTCTTTGAAAGTTACTGGCCATTATACGATTCATCAAGATGGAATATGTGGCAGAGCTGTTGTACTGGATTGCATTAGATCATTAATGTGTACCTAATAGTATCAATAGAGTGTATGTTCATGTATTCACACTAGAGATCTTTTGCTTCCGGAGACTGATTCTGATACCTCAACCTGCGTATCATCCGAGACCAGCGTGTCATATATTTGATTATATTTTGACAGCTGTATACTACTATCCTTGTATGGATGTGGTATGATTTCTCTTTGTTGTCGGTCTGGCTCACGTTAAACTCTTTGTGAAACCTAAACAAACACAAAAAATGAATGCCACAAAGCTATCCAGTTTGACAGTTAGTTATAACAGAAAAAGAACATAAATAAACTACTTTTAACGTAGGTTTTCTTTAGCGCTTTAGTATGTGGTATCGGTGGATAAACTCGTACTTACCGATACCAGCGTTTTAGGCAGTATCGGAGGAAATACCACACTACAGCTGAAATAATTCATCAATGATTGATTAGTTGGCAAAACTTTATTTTAAACCTCCTATTTAGCATAAATGGTACATAAACAATTAGTAAATAGTTTATAGCACACTGTAATGTATGTGTCAGATGTGTAGATTTAACAACTAAAACTACCTCTATTACTGCTTTTATTTTTAAGAATTTTGGGGGGATTTTAGGCCTTTTTATTTACAGGCCAGCTGAAGAATAAAAAGGGGGGACGACATGTAGCAAAGGGCCGCAGGTCGGAGTTGAACCCGCGGCCTCTACGTCGAGGAGCCAACCTCTGTATAGGCGCCCGCTCTACCAACTGAGCCCTCCGGGCGTCCCTCATACTGCTTTTTAATCCGTAGTTGATTTTATTCACTCTCGCCTAACTATTCCATTGCTTTGACTTTGGGTTCATCATTCATGTGAGTTGTTTGGGATTACATTTTGTGTTGCTTGTTGTGCACCATCAATTTCTTCAACGTTGTTTACCTTTAGTCGAGGCAGATCCTAAATCACCGGCCTGGACTGGAAAGCACTCTGGGTCAGCTAACGTTGTTTTAGATGTGCTATATAAATAAAAATGACTTGACATTTGGTAATCAAAGTAATGATTAATGTTTCTGTCCTGTTCAAAATGGCCACGTCACTCATCTCTGGAGAGTGTGTTGGGTTTAACGCTCGCCTTTTGTGTTTGCTTCCAGGACCATTTTGCTGAGTGTGATCTCGCTGCTGAATGAGCCCAACACCTTCTCTCCTGCCAATGTGGACGCCTCCGTCATGTACCGCAAATGGAGGGACAGCAAGGGCAAGGACCGGGAATACGTCGAGATCATCAGGTGAACAGTCGCACTTTATTATTATCATCACTTACAAAAGCTTTTCTCACAAGACTTGACCAAAATTTGAAGAGCTACTTTGCCGATTGTCATCGTAAATATTCTTAAATGTCTCCCTTTAGGAAACAGGTAATGGCCACCAAGGCGGAAGCTGAGCGCGACGGCGTGAAGGTGCCCACCACGCTGGCCGAGTACTGCGTCCGCACGCGCGCCCCGGCCCCCGACGAAGGCTCCGACCTCTTCTACGACTATTACTACGACGACGATGACGACGTGGAGGGCGAGGACGGCGATTGCTGCTACGACGAAGACGACTCCGGCAACGAGGAGTCGTGACATGCTTTTTTTTGATGACATCCCCAATCTAGCTGACAAACGCTAGCCGTTGTTCAGTCCGGGTCGCCAGAAGTTCGTGGTTTGGAAGAACTAAAACCAATCGAAAAGAGCCGTTTTTTCCTGACCCTCTGAATTATTTTCAGAGGCAAAAATCAATGCACCGTTGTGTAAGGGTCAGACCTGGTCAAAATTTGCACCAGCACAAAAGTCACCAGTTTCATCAGTGCAGACGTAATTTCATTATCACCTAAAACTTACTTTGAGAGAATATTACCTAATCCTTCTGAGTTGTTCAGTCCCCTGTATGATTATAGTATTGTGGGGTTAATACCACTTTTACCAATAGCAACATTTGCACTGGTGTAAACACTTCCAAACGTTGCTCAGCCTCTCTCTTGCATATCTGTAATTGTAACTCGGTGTTGCTGACCAGTAGTTGGTCTTAGTGACTGACAGAAGATTGAGGACTTCAAGCAGCCTGTTTGTACTGAACGATCTACTGCAAATCCATTCAATCAGACCTTCCCAAGAGCAACAACCTTTCTTGCGTTGATATGACGGGATGTCACAGGACGTCACAAAGTTCTTGTGCATGCCAGAACATCGTCGGGGACCCTTTTTTTCTTTTTTGTCCCTTTTCACTGATGGACTGTATCCCTTCATCATGATCTGTTTTCAGCTCGCTGAGAAGAAAGACTTTTTGTTGACTGAGATCCCAGAGGACTTTTCTATCTGGAGGACCGACTGGCAAGCTGAGTCAGCGGGAACAAGTTGGGTAACCAGATCTTTTGCTGTGTTTCCTCTGGATACTGTTGGATGTGTTTCTCTTGTCATTTTGAGTGTGGGGTTATGTTATTTGAAGTAGGTCAGATTTAAGTGTGCGTAGAGGTGTTTTTCAGAATTGTATTTCTCCTCAGGTTTGCTCTCTGAGAGGCCTGGCGGAGCCAAAGACCTAAAGCAGTGGAAAGAAAGCCCACAACCTTTTCTGACGGTCTGTTGTAAACTCGCCTTTGTTCTCTCATTTGCAGGCTTTGTTATTTCAGTCTCTTTCTTTGGTTAGAAATTATGCCTGCAATATTTTGCTTGAAAATGATTTTATGTGATGCGATTATTAGGTTTGATTGGAGGAAAAAAAAAGGCTTCTGTAGGAAAAGTGTCTGTCGAAAGGTGTAGGTGTTGCAGTATCGGTCAGGATTATCAAAGCTGTTCAGCCTGGACGTAGACAACAAGGCTTCCATGTTATATTTTCACTTCTGTTGTTTGTGTCAGGTTAGATAGATGGGGTTTGATATCATTTTTTTTTTTTTTTTTTTTTAGAGTTTATGGGTTTGTTCTGTGTCGTTTTGCATTAGCAGTATTTTAATTTACTCAAATTAGGACTATATACTGAATTTCTCAGGATAATGAATTACATATGATAAAACAATTAAGACAAGCAACTAGGGTACAAAATGAGCGGCCATCCACCAGCCAAATACTGGCTAAATATGCAAGTGGCTGGTTGCATTGCTTCACTCATCAGCCAACAGTAGATTTCTATTGAGTGGCTGGTAAAATATCAACCTTTGCTAGCTGTTTGGCCGGTGGACAAAATCAGGACATTTTGCCCTCTAAGCAACTATCTCCGTTATTTTTTTATTTCTTTGCAGAGTTGGTTGTCTGCCTCAAAGGTAACTTATATGGATTGTCACCATATTGTTTTATTCACCTGTTTTTTTGTTGTTGTTTTTTGGCTATTTATAACTGAATAATAAAGATTTATTGGAAATAATACGCAAAGTGTTGCAGTGCAGTCTATGATTATCCTGTTTTGGGAGCGTGCACCTTTTCATAGATGTCAACCATATCATGTCGGTACATGTCATCTCTCATGTCTTTTGATGCAACTGAAATGCAACGATCGCGAGCTTCAATGGTATGGAGGAGGGAGGGAGGAGGGAGGGAGGGAGGGAGGAGCCTCTCACACCGAAGTTCCCAACCTCAAATGTTGTGGGCGGGGCTACGTCGGCTGGCATCCAGGCTACCCTGATTCACCAATTAGATATACTGCCCATGTGCAGCTTTTCATAGAGGTAAATTATCCCATGTCGGTACATTTCATCTCTCATGTCTTTTGATACGACTGAAATGCGACGATCGCGAGCTTCAATGGTATTGAAGTCAGAAAACAAATATGACCAAACGTGCCCTGTGGTTGATTCACTGCCGCTGTGACAAATGACAGAGGACAGGAATCTTGCAAAAGCTTTCTGTTGAAAAATATTTACCGTAATGGACTGTTGTTGTAGATCACAGTAGGTTTACTGTAGAGTAACAGTTTCAAGCTGCCAGTAGTTTACTGTAATTTAACAGTAATTACTGTTATAACTACTTCAATTACAGAACTGCAGAAATGAATGTAATGAAAAAGCCTCCTCTTTTCTACATGTTTACCTCACATAGTGTGACAACTTATGATGGGGAAGTTTTTCACAAACGTACATTCTGTATTCAACCATGTTGTCGGGGTATTGCTATAGTATGAAGAAATAGGACAACTTTCTGTGCAGCGTACAGTTGCGTGGAGTTGCAGTGCGCTAGGGTTATTTCTCAATGTTTTTTTTTTAAATATCGTCGCTCACGGATGACGTCACGCTAACAGCAATTTTAAGTCAAACTGCCTGGGAGCTTCCGCCGTATGTTGCTATGATACAGGAACAGCTTTCTAAACAAATATAATAAAGATACTAGCTATAAAACAACAGCCATGTCTGTGAATTATGCTGCCGGGCTCTCACCGTACGCAGATAAAGGCGTTTGCGGACTTCCCGAGGTAAAAGCTAGCTAACGTGAGCTAACGTTTGGTAGTTAGCTTGTAATCATATGCTAGCAAGTTAGCCGAGGATGCCTGCTTCATGTTCGGTCGTTAGTTCGTTTTAACACATTTAAACAGTTAATTCAATGTAAAAATACTACATGGCAGGGAAAATGTATGCATTGCAATTTTTACTAAAGACAAGTGTGGACATGTTAGCTAACAACAGAAAGCACTGAGGTTGTCAAAAGCATAATTAGTCTTTGTTATTATGAATGGCGTGATTTGTACATTCATTAAACGTCATTAGCTAATGGCTAATAGCAATAGCGTGTGTAGCTAGGGTACGCAGAGTTGTAGCTCGTCCTGTTGGTGCAACCTTTAACTAGCAATGCGTCATATTATGAGCCTATGTATAAATTGTATGAGTTAAATATTGTCTCTAAAGACGCCACTGTCTCCACTTTTCTGTTGTAGCCATACGTTTTACATGTAAGACTTGCATTGCTGATAAGATTACACGAGAGGCTCAAGCATGGTAAAGAACAGTAACCATAGCAATTAGATAAAGGAGATAATTATATGTAGTTATTTACAAAAGGGGGTGGTGGTTGTTGTTGTTATTAAGGAAGGATTAATAAAGAGAAGTCTCTAAGTCTAAGAAATAAATGGGCAACTTGTTCAATATTGTAGTCTGATATGTAGAATAGCAGAAGTATTAAGATATATTAAATGGAAAAGTACCAATGCATCAGAATTGTGACTAGATTTTGTTACTCTCCACCTAAACCATACTATCAGCCTCTCTGATAAAGCGTTTTGACGGACTTTATCTTTCTGTTATCAAAGCTGTTCCATATTTAGTAAGTGCCCTGCTCAGGTACAATAGTTAGACAATGACAGAAGGGGAAAATATGTGAGGAGTTTTCTATTAAAAGTGACCCAACATGAAGTCGCACACTCATCGTACATGAACTTCCATGCACAAGTGAAACCTATTCACAGCAGACATGCTGGTTTTGTCAGGCTTTTTTAAAACTCAAATGCAAAGTTTCTGGAGTAAATGCACTTCTCAAGTTGTAGTATATAAAGAATTTTGTAATTTGTTGCAACATTTACACTAAGGCATGATATTCATTTGAAATGTTTGTTATTGTAACGATGTCTTCTTTATTTACAAGCTGCATAACTGTCATAGGATACAATATATTTCTTTATTTACAGACTCAAGGTCCAGAGAAAAAAGTACACTCAACACATTACAAAAGGGGTTCAGACCAAACATAAATACATATAGACAAACTGATCCCCAAAAATATCACAAAAGAAACACACAGATGTTTTGGTCTTCTTTGGATTGAGTTCAAAGTGTGTGAAAGTAAGCTGCTTCCTGCATGGCCATCATACCCACATTACAATAGATCTCTCACCCCTATGTCTACAAAATACTGTATGAGACCATCCCTTTTCAACCCTTCATTATTCCCAAATACTTAAATTTAGCTACTGTTTCAAAAATGTTGTCACAGTATCGGCCAGCTGTTTTTTAACCTGAAGTTTTTTTGTTCTGTGGCAGACGTTTGACAGTCCTGATGAGGTGAGGGCGAAGGTGGAAACCCTCGCTCAGTTGATAAAAGAATCCCAGTACCTGGTTGTCCACTCTGGAGCAGGAATCAGCACCGCAGCGGGCATCCCCGACTTCAGGTGAGACACAAACAAAGTCCCTGTAGCCCTTTTTTCACAATCACAAATTCCTTTTCTCTTATATTCATGAGCTATGATAAGCAAGGCAACACTGACCTCACCCATTCTGTCCCAAGTTAGTTTAAGTTTTCTTTTCAAAGAAATGCTCCCAACACACTTGTTACAGAGATGGTTTGAGGTCCCAGCAGTTACAATGCTCAGTCTTTTTTACGTGCATTTACCTTGCATATTTTTTACTGTGAAAACTATCTGGTACAAAATCTATGCAAAGGATGTTACCTCTATGCAAAATTTATGTTGGCATTGCTTTTAGGATGTTATGATTGATTTCAAACTAACTTAATATAGCATGCAGCTTATTATTATTGTCCCAGATAAAGTCTTTGTGTAAATCTAAAATCTAATCTAAAATCTAAAAGTTGTTTGAATATCATTGCGGTGGTAAAAACAACCGGGCAGTCTGATGAAATGGACTATTTCCAGTCCCTGAAAGGTTAAATCCTGATTAGATTAAAGCAGCCGATCTGGAGGTAGTCCTTGTTGGAGGAACAAACAGTATAACAGAAGGACTATTAACTGTATGTAACTGCATGATTTCCATTTCAGATTTTTGGCCACCTTGTAAAAATGGATTATGATCATGTGAATATCAAACAATGAAGAAGATGTCTTCTTTTTTCCTGTTTTTAAACTGAAGTTACTGTCTACCACTCCTCAGGACTAATCTGCTTTTCCTAGCACTTCTTTGTACCCGGTCTCAACCGCATCACCATCATAATGTATTCCTTTTTAAATAATTTGGGACTACATTAGTTGGCAAATTGATTATATGAGTCTGAGGGATAACTTCTGGACAACTACCAACTTTGTGCCACTGCATCTTATACAAATACTGTTCTTAAATCAGATGCATAATCTGAAGGACAGAAATGCTCAATTAGTTTGAAAACAATTTTTTTCCATAGAAGACATGATGGGACGCTCTCAACTTGTCTCCAGCTTTCTCTTGTAGTACCCCTGTATGAGCAGATGAGGGCAGTACTTGATATTTTTTTTCAGCTGATATTAATAATAAAATCCTGAGGCATTCTGTGTTCTACCGTTATGGTAGTAATAATACAAATTTATACTTTATTAATCCCGCAAGGGAAATTACAATGTTTTCACTCTGTTATTATTATACACAGACCTGAATTACACACACATGCTCAGTACCTATACCTACACAAATGGAGAGATGTCTGAGTGGGGGGGCATGCCCATGGAAAGGCGCCTCGAGTGTAAGAATTTCCTTTTGATACTGTGCAAACACGTGTTTTTGCCGTAATAGCTGAGCTGTGGCACATAAGATATATAACGTTTTTCTCATCAATTGAGGTCATTCTGGTTTGAATGACAGATATTTCCCAGTGACAATTCATGCATGCCTGAAGCTGTTGGCTGTGTAGATATGACTTTAATTAATATTTGATCGTCTGGCTGTCCTCTGGTATGGATGCTCCCTGGGCACCTCCCTAGGGAGGTGATTTAGCTGGGAGGAGACCCTGGACTAGGTGGAAACTTTATATTTCCGCCCTGGCCTGAGAATGCCTCAGGATCCCCAAGTCAGAGCTGGCTAATTTGGCTCGGGAAAGGAAAGTTTGGGATGGTTTGGCTGTCAGTTACGTAGAGTCGATCTTCGGCAGAAGTATCATTAAAGCCAAGCTTTCTAAGTAAAAAATCAGGCCAACTAATACAAGATATATTCCCACTGCTCACACACACACACACGCACACACACACACACACACACACACGCACACACACACACACACACACACACACACACAACTGAACTGGTTTTGGCTGAGTGAGCAAAGAATCTGTTTTTAAGAGAGGAGGCTGTGGTTGCTGAAATTGCGGATTCACAGGATGTGTCCCCTCATCTGATGACTAAAGATAAGTTGTGTGTCCTCAAAGTAACTTGGCAACTGTCAGAGTGTTTTAGACCACACCAGTGCTGGCAGGACCGCCGTGTTCATCCCTCAATCAAACACCCAGGAACAAAGTCAAAGGAGCATGAATTGTACAGATACATTGAATACATGAATACATAACCACGCACCAGTTGCAGACACGTAATGCCTCCAGTCTACCCACTGCATTACAACCTGTTCAATCCTGAGTCATCACTTTGTCACTATATTCTCTTTCAGGGGCCCAAAGGGTGTGTGGACGTTAGAAGAAAAGGGGGAGTCACCTCGCATGGAAACCACATTTGAAGAAGCCAGACCCAGCTTGACTCACATGGCCCTCCTGGGACTGCAGAGGGCAGGCTACCTCAAGTATCTCATCAGCCAGAATGTGGACGGCCTACATGTCCGATCCGGCTTCCCCCGGTAACTCCGCCCTGCCTCCTGTCCTGTAGCACTGAGTGGCTTACTCAAATCATAGCGGTTAGTGGGACATTACCTCACAGATAAACCACATAGCATCTAGAAGCGCTTAAAGCAGTAATTAGTTTTTTTTAGCAGCGTATTAAGCTGTAAATAGTGTAGGGCTACTATTTACATTATTGATAAATCTGCTAGTTATTTCAATTCATTTCAATGAATCTATTTATCATTAAATGGTGAACTATCCTTTCACAATTTACAAGAACACAAGCTTATGTCATCACATAAGCTGGAAAAGCAGCAATTTATTTATTTTGAGGTGCTATGACCATTACCAATGCAACTCTTTAGCAAAAATTATCACCTAACAAGTGGTTAGTGTTAGCAAATAGTAATAAAAGTCAGAACTCCTGACAGAAGTATCTGGCTCTGTAGTTTCTAAATGCTCCACAAGAGCTGTAAGAAGGAGCCAAAACATTAATGTTGCGGGCCATAAAACCCAAACAAGGATCTGGAAGACGCTAAAACGCAGCGTAGCGCTAAGGGGAGCTGCAGAGTCGGGGGATCATTTTTTTGTGGGTTTGTCACTACGAGTGACCACTTTTCCATAACATGTATCCAAGTCAGTTGACATATCGTTAGTATAAAAATGTAAGATGTAGCCTCCTATCAAATACTGTATAACAGCAGCAAATGTCCTCATTTTCACAAAATTACCCAATTATGGAAGAAAATGTTCTCCATATGCCAAGAAAAATATGCTATATAGTACATATTAGATCAATTTTCATTACATCTCCGCTGCTCCTTCCCAAGTGTAGGACCAATAATATAATTATTATTACTGTTATTACTGTTTTCTCTCTTTCTCTCTATGCTGTATTCCTTTTGCTAAAAACTGCTGCTGGACTCTTCAATTTCCCTGTGGGAGTCGTCCCAAAAGGATTAATAAAGGAAAGTCTAAGTCTGTCGCTGTGCAGAATGATTCAGTGTTAAAGCACAGTGAGAAGAGAGGGAATGGATAAGTGAGAGGTGGACGTGAGCTGTTTATTTAGAGGAAAAGGTGGTCAGAAAATATAGAGAATTCCTTTGAATTGTGAAAAAAACAGCCACGTTATAGTTCATTTTATTTCAATTCATTCCTAGTACACAAACACAAAGAGGTACACCATTGTTAGTTGTGTGAGAAAACCCATATTGTTTCATGCCATTTTGTTACAAGTTTGGATGTGACTAATTGTTTTAAATACGAAGCTGCTGCTTTGTGATAACAGCTGTAACAGCGCCAAACAGGAGGAGCTCAAGTAACTTCAAATGATGCCCAGTGTAATAGAAAATGTTTGTTCTGACTCTGGATTATCCAAACATACTGGACTAACCCAAGGCCAAGAATCCAATTTTTAATACAGCACATAAACCCAGCCTTATACCTATTGGAAGACTTGCTTTCTCTGGAAGCTATTTCATCCCCTGTGCTCCATTAGTCATTAGGTCTGACAGCAAAATGGTGATTCTCTGAGGAAATCACTGAGGCAGCGGACAGGCTGGTAAAGCAAACTGGTTGGCACTAAACAGCAGGGATGCCTATGAGGCCTGCGATTATTTATTCAAGGATTGTGAAAACGTTTTGTCGAAGAGTCCTGACATTAACTTTGTAGAAATTGATCTAAGTGGATATCATCTTTGTAATCTCCCTCCCTCTTTCTTCATCAGGGATATGTTATCAGAGCTTCATGGAAACATGTTTGTAGAGGAGTGTGAGAAGTGTGGCAGGTATGTGTGAGCACCAAACACCCGCATTTTAATCTTGAAACTCTTCGATAACTTAAAGGCAACACGTAGCTGCCGCAAACATTTATGTCTCTGTTGTACTATCTGCTTGGATGAGGTCTAAATACTAAAACATCTTGTACACCTGTTGGGTAAAACAAATCATGTGGCTATAACACAATATGTAAAGCATGCAGACCGGACATATTAATCCACGTCCAGCAAGATAATGCATCATTTTACAGAGCGCTCATTAAAGGAGTCAAGGAACATCACTTAATTTCACTCCAGTGACCTGCTCAGTTTAAAAAAAAATGTATCCAACGGAGGCATAAATGTACTGGATGTCTGCAACAGCTACATGATGCCGTTGAGTATTTCCAGAATTGTGTTGAGTCGATTCCTTAAAGAAAGCTGTCACGTGTCAAAGGTTGCCGGATCTAGCTAATAAAGTGGGGCCACTGTGTTTATATTATCATGTTCATGTGTATGAATTCATGTGTATTACAGTTTTTTTCAATTGCTAGATGACAATGGGCACAACTGGAGTCATATGTGTGAAACTCTAACAACGGTCTACACAGCATAACATTTCCTGTAATTAGAAGACAAAATCGAGAAGAAAAATAGACAAAATCAATATATATACTGTGTGTGTGTGTGTGTGTGTGTGTGTGTGTGTGTGTGTGTAAATTAAAAAATATAGACAGTGGCTTGAGAAGTTTACACACCCAGGCTTAAGTTGATAAAAAAGATGAATAATAAACCATCTTTTGGAAATTGATCTTAATGCCTCAATTCTTAAGTTTTTAATTCCAAAGGCCAAGGGAACTTTATCATGAAATAACTGGCCTTTAACTGTTTAAATTTAAATGTTGCCTGCCTCTATGGGAATTTAACATAGAGGGGTGTATACTTATGCCCCCTGTATTTTAACATAGGGGGGTGTATACTTATGCCCCCTGTATTTTAACATAGGGGGGTGTATACTTATGCCCCCTGTATTTTAACATAGGGGGGTGTATACTTATGCCCCCTGTATTTTAACATAGGGGGTGTATACTTATGCCCCTGTATTTTAACATAGGGGTGTGTATACTTATGCCCCCTGTATTGTAACATAGGGGGGTGTATACTTATGCCCCCTGTAATGTAACATAGGGGGGTGTATACTTATGCCCCTGTATTTTAACATAGGGGGTGTAAACTTATGTCCCTGTATTTTAACATAGGGGGGTGTATACTTATGCCCCTGTATTTTAACATAGGGGGTGTAAACTTATGTCCCTGTATTTTAACATAGGGGGTGTAAACTTATGTCCCTGTATTTTAACATAGGGTGGTGTTTACTTATGCCACTGTATTTCAACATAGGGGGGTGTATACTTATGCCCCTGTATTTTAACATAAGGGGTGTATACTTATGCCCCTGTATTTTAACATAAGGGGTGTATACTTATGCCCCTGTATTTTAACATATTGGGTGTATACTTATGCCCCTGTATTTTAACATATTGGGTGTATAGTTATGCCCCTGTATTTTAATGAAGAACATTTATTTATTTACAATACATTATTCATTCATAAAGAAAATGTTTGTTGGAAATTGGATTTTCCCAAATTTGTTGAATTAAGGCATTAAGATCCATTTCTCGTGTGTGTGTGTGTGTGTGTGTGTGTGTGTGTGTGTGTGTGTGTGTGTGTGTGTGTGTGTGTGTGTGTGTGTGTGTGTGTGTGTGTGTGTGTGTGTGTGTGTGTGTGTGTGTGTGTGTGTGTGTGTTTTTGTGTAAACTGGATTGTATTGCATTGTTGTCTACCCCCAAACTGTTAGAAAATAAAAAAGAAAAGACTATAATTTCACTCTTTTGTCATAGGAAATAATGATTAGTGTAAAGTCTTAAATTAGTATCTCAGTGAGGATTGTCATAGTGTTTGGCTGCGCTGAGCCTGTTTTTGAGATGTGTGAATGAGTTGTGCAGCTGAGGTGAACTGTTGGTAGTGCAGACTGTGGTTAGTTTTTCACATGTGGCTTCAGTTGGGACCACTGTCATTTACAAATAAATAAAAAACTATAATCGACCTGGGCTTTTAAGCAGCTTTCACTTCTTAACTGTAACTTAACTAAAGGTGATCTGGTCAGATGGAGACGTAATCTGTACGAGTCTTGGTTTTCTAGGCAGTTTGTCAGAGATAAAGTGATTGGTGTAATGGGACTGAAACCGACAGGGCGTTACTGTGATGTTGTACGATCCAGAGGACTCCGAGCCTGCAGGTAACACATGCTTTCACTGCATTATGAAACAACCAATACTTTACCATGATCCATTTATCAGTCTGACTTCATCATTTTACTTAAACAGAGGAAAGCTGATAAGCACTATCCTGGATTGGGAGGATGCTCTTCCTGACAGAGACCTGAACAAAGCAGAGGATAGCAGCAGGTGAGACGGAAAATTGCAGCACTTTGTGCTTGTTTCCTCATTATATTATTATAGGCTGTCTACTTTTTGTTTCAGCATCTGTCTTGGAACTCTCACAGTATCCTGATTTATTTTGACATCCCAATTTCATTCTGCTTTAATGTTGCCATTTGCCTCTTGTGTGTCAATGTTTCCGTTCAATCCTTCAGCCACAAAAAAAGCTTGTATTGTGTGTCTACAAAGCAGCAAGGTAAACTGGATGTTTGAGGCACTCAGTGGCCCATAATAGATGCATTATTACTGATGCGTAGTAAGTGTTTATGCACGTACTTGTGGAACTGGAGTGACATCCAGGTAATTTCTATTTTGCTCTATCTCATCACTGAATAGGAGACTACTGCCACAGTGGAGCTGCTGTGTTTATGCTCTTTTATTCATAATGACATATTGCAGTGTGCAGTGGAGATGGCTTTGCTAGATGTGTATGTTACTGAAAGCAGCACATACCAGGGCTTGTCATTACATTTGAGTCACAGCGATAAGCATACATTTCTCTAAAAAAGAATTACCCAGCAATCTTTCAAAAACCCAGAAGGTCATTTTGCCACACTTATGGCTGTTCTGAAGTTATCCTTAAAAGACTTTTCCTCATCATCCGGATGAATAGTCCTTCTTTCGCAAAGGAATTTGAACCCATTTCCCAAGATACACTGCTTTTTCTTAATCCACACAAAGATGGCAGCTGGAAACGTTTGTAGCATGCAATCAAAAATCAAAGCAATTCATCATCTACTATATTTATATATTGATGTTTGATTGTGTTTTACAACAAAAGCTAGGAAACATGTCTCCGCAGGCCAACTGGATTAGAAATACAGTCTCAAGTTGAGTATTATAATAAATATATATATATAAAAGGCTTCAGAACAGCCGTTGTGTTGTTAAATAATCTGTTGGGTTTTTCAGATTACTCAAGGTAATTATTTTCTTGGTGACTCAAATGTAATTGGAAAATGCCAAAAAACCTTAATGTTTTCCTCATTACTAAAATGTTCTACCAGCCTTGGAAACTCAGCTGACCTCGTAACACACAGCTATTAGAATGTGGGTGACATATTTCTCCACTGTGTGCACCCAGACGAGCAGACCTGGCACTGACGCTGGGCACCTCCCTGCAGATCAAACCCAGCGGAGACCTTCCACTTCTCACCAAGCGCAAAGGAGGGAAACTGGCCATTGTCAACCTGCAACCCACGAAACACGTGAGTCTCAGTCATGCACCACAACGTGACTCACGTGGTAGGTGGAAAACGTGGCCCTGGAAGTACTGTGCCTCAGTGTGTTAGTATTTGTGTTGTAGAGTGGTCTCAAGACCACTTTTTGAAGGTCTCGCCTCGGAATCAACCACATTTTTACTCAGTGTTATCTCTGTCTTGCATGAAGAGGGCTCAGGATTTTATTTCAAGACCGGTCCAGACCACAACCTCGGGGATATCACTACATTGCCTGTGTATTGTTTGATTCTGTGTAAACATTATTACTGTGAGTGGATGTAAAGCTTCCTGCTTTAAATGCAACCGATAACTCGACTCATTTCTAGTTTGAAATGTGTTACTGTTAACCCCCGTTCTCCGCCCCCCCTCCCTTAACACACACTCCCAAAGTAAATGTACATGACAGGAGAAGAAGCTCTGGCTGTCTGGGAGATTCCAGCCATATCATCGGTAATAACATTTAGTTTATTACATTTTATTTATGATATATTTTTAAAGAGTTTATTTGCAAAACATCTAAATAAAATGCACATATTGTCTAAATTCTGCAATGTTAAGCTAACCGACACAGCTGGGACCACCTAAAATAGGAATCTGGGCTAAGTTAAGAAGCATAATGAAAGGTAGCGAAGCTAGCTGGCTAAAGTTATCAATCTGCCTCTGTACCAGATCTACCCAGAAATCTCTCCACCCCTCACCCAAAGGGATTTAGCAAATAATAAATTAGGTTGATCTGGTCTTGTCTCGGTCTCAACCCCTTAAAGTCTTGGTCCTGTCTTGGTCTTGGTAATGACTTGGTCTCGGTTTAGATGGTCTTGACTACAACACTGCAGTGCAATAATCAAAGGCAAAATTACAGGAAATAAATTCTTCTAATGTGCCTTATACGCCATCTTCACCTTCAACATTTCACCGTCGTAATTTTCTGTCTTGTAGGACAAGCATGCACACCTGCGTATCCATAGTTATGTGGACGATGTCATGAAACAGCTGATGGAGCTGCTGGGATTGGACATCCCAAAGTGGGAGGGTCCGACTGTCTGCGAGAGCTCCAAAGCCACCTCTGAGTCCGCCACCGATGTCAAACCACCACATGCCATCGCAGCAAAGAAAAAGGGGAAAAGGGACCTGATTAAGGAGGAGAGGAAAAGAGACACAACGGCACTAACAGACGATGGGAGTGTTAAGGAGGAGACGGTGTCGGTAAAGAGGGAGAGAGCCCATTCCCCAGTGGAGTTAAAAGAAGAGAAATAGCCTCAGGTATTTTTTTCACAACACAAAGCTGTCCACAAATAACAGCTGATGGTGCCTGGTTTGATCAGATTCAGAGAACAGAGGTTCTTCTCATCTAATGCCCTCTGGGGCAAAGACTTTTCTAGTACTGTAGTGTTTTTTGAATACCTAATACCTAACTTGTACCTGCCATCTGGCTGTAAATGGACCATAATCCCACTGTACGTTTCTAGGAAAATGTTTTTATCTCAGGAAAAAAAGCATTGTACTCTGACAGAAAAAAGTCACTTACTGTTTTTTTTTAAATATATACAGTGGGTACGGAAAGTATTCAGACCCCTTTAAATTTTTCACTCTTTGTTTCATTGCAGCCATTTTCC